>NC_092708.1:256317573-256523524 GCF_047496885.1 Scyliorhinus torazame
CTAAACTTCGGATTCCCTCTCTAAGCCTCTCTGACTTGCACCTCTATCCCATCTTGTATGACATATCTTTGAACAAGCTATCCTAAAACACCCATAAATGGCTCAGTCTCAAACTATTTTTGGTGAAGTGTCTAGGGACATGATCCGACAAGAGGTGTTATATAAATGAAGAGAGTTGTTATTATGGTTGTTTTGGCTTGATTGCCAAAATCTACAAGGACTCCCAGGTCTCTTTCGGATTTATTGCTCATTCACCATTCATCCTAATGTGTGTCACGCATGACTTGCCTTCGTTAAGTCTCATTTGTAATCATTCTGCTGCCTTGTATATTTTGTAGAAACATTTTATCCCTTTGCGGACAAATTTAATTTATGATCGATTTTCCATTGAAAGGAGAAGGATGATCCAAGTCTCAGTGCATCACTGACAGATGCAAAGCAATCAGATAGGAATGAATTACTTTTCACATACACTTGTTTCAATTCTCAATTGGTTAGAAATTGCAACAGTCCATAACCCTGGACTCTGGCTGATCGTTTTTTAAGCAGCTGATTGCTTGCTTTGATCCCTGGGAGATATGGAGTTACTTAAACCCAGATGAGGGAGTGATTATTGTACAAGTCAGATGGTTCTCAGAAAGGCAGTAGCAGTTTGGAAACAGATGGGAAATCCTCTCAATATTTTAATTCATTGGCCAACCTTTTCAGAAATGTACACATCTACCATACAAGTACAATCATAGTGATTCATACACATCTAAATATACACGCAAAGAACCTGACATTTATCTGTACGTACATACAAGCACACATCTATTGAGTGCCAGCTGTGGCCCATCTGTAGATTCAAAGATTAAGGCTGGGATTTAACATGTAGGCGGTGGCTCCGCCCTTTGGCTGGAACAATCAGGGTCTAGCCTGCCTCTGCCAGACCTTGAAACCACTGTCATTTTATGGACGTAATATAGGTACTTTATATTGTGGTGGTCATAGAGTCATGGAGGCCTACAACACAGAAAGGGCCCCTCTGCCCATCGCATCTGTGCCAGTCAAAAACAACCACCTCACTATTCCAATCCCATTTTCCAGCACTTGCCCATAGCCTTGTGTGCCTTGGCATCGCAAGTGCACATCAAAATACTTTTCAATGTTATGAGGGCCTCTGCCTCCACCAACCTTTCAGGCAGTGAGTTCCAGACTCCCACCACCCTCCTCACATCCCCTCGAAACCTTCTGTCCCTTACCTTAAATCTATGCACCATTGATCCCTCCGCCGAGGGGAAAGGTTTCTTCCTGTCTACTCTATCTATGCTCCTCATAATTTTATACATCTCAAACGTGTCCCCCCTCAGTCTCCTCTGCTCCAAGGAAAACAATCAAAGTCTATCCAATCTCTCTTCATAATTAAAACTCTCCAGCCCAGGTAACATCCTGGTAAATCTCCTCTGCACCCTTTCCAGTGCTATCACATCCCTCCTATAATGTGGATTCCAGAACTGTACATAACAATCTAGCTGTGGCCTAACTAACGTTTTATACAGTTCCAGCATAACCTCCCTGCTCTTAAACTCTATGCCTCGGCTAATATAGGCAAGTATACCATATGCCTTCTTAACCACTGTATCCACCTGCTCTGCTACCGTAAGGGACGGGTGTACATGCACACCATTATCCCTCTGATCCTTGGTGCTTCCCACGGTCCTGCCATTTATCATGTATCCCCTTGTTTTGTTTGTCCTGGCCAAGTGCATCACCTCACACTTATCCGGATTGAATTCCATTTCCCACTGATCAGCCCATCTGTCCAACCCATCTATATTCTCCTGTAATCAAAGGCTTTCCTCCTCACTACTTACCACCCCACCAATTTTCGTATCCTCTGCAAACTTAATGATCAACCCTCCTACATTCATGTCTAAATAATTTATATAAACCACAAACAGCAAAGGTCCAACACTGATCCCTGTGGACACCACTGTGTACAAGCTTCCAGTCAGAAAAATACCCCCCGGCCATCACCCTCTGCTTCCTGCTGCTCAGCAAATTTTGGATCCAATTTGCCAAATTTCCTTGGATCCCATGGGCTCTTACCTTCGCTATTAGTCTCCCGAGTGGGTGTTCATAAAAGCCCACCTTCTCAACCTTGCCCCTCGCCTGAGGTGTGGTGATCCTCAGGTTAAATCACCGCCAGTCAGCTCTCTCGCTCAAAGGAGAAAGCAGTTTATCGTCATCTGGGGCTATGGTGACTTTACCTTACCCATGTGGGACCTTATCAAAAGCCTTGTTGAGGCCCAAGAAAAAGATGTCAAATGCATTTCCCTCATCTGGTCATCACCTGGTCACCTCTTTGGAAAATTCAATCAAGTTGGTCAGATATGACTTGCCCTTAACAAAACCATGCTGAATGTTCTTCATTAATCCCTGCTTCACCAAATGCAGATGAGTTCTGTCTTCCAGAATTGCTTCCAATAGTGACTGGCCTGTATTTTGCTGGTATTTCCTCCCTTGCCTCACTCAACAGCCCGGGATACATTTCCTTCAGACCTGGAGGTTTGTCTACTTTTAAGTGTGCCAGGCCGCTCAGAACCTTGGGCGAAATTCTCCGTTATCGGCGGAACGTCCGCCGATCGGCGCAATAAACGGCGCAAATCCGACTTGCGTCACGTCGGAAAAATGGGTCGATAGTCTCCGGCCCGAAATGGGCTAGCAGCGACGTAACGGGATCCGCGCTTGCGCAGTGGGTCACGCCGTGCAGCGTCATACGCGCCGCACGGCGTGACGGCTCATAAGGCCGCGCTGCTCCCCCCCACCCGACCGGAACACCCGACCGCAACACCCGACTGGATGGCTGGCCGCCGCTCAGCCCCGAGGTTCGAGTCACGGGATGTGGAGGCGCTCCTGGACGCGGTGGAGCAGAGGAAGGACGCCCTGTATCCCGGGCACAGCCGCAGAGTTGCCCCACGCCACAGCCGGCGTCTGTGGAGGGAAGTGGCAGAGGCTGTCACCGCTGTGGCCCTGACACCACGGACAGGCACCCAGTGCCACAAGAAGGTGAACGACCTCGTCAGAGCAGGCAGGGTGAGCCTCCCCATATCCCCCCTCCCCCATATCCCCCCTCCCCCATATCCCCCCCTCCCCCTCCCCCATATCCCCCCTCCCCCATATCCCCCCTCCCCCATATCCCCCCCTCCCCCATATCCCCCTCCCCCATATCCCCCCCTCCCCATATCCCCCCTCCCCCATATCCCCCCTCCCCATATCCCCCCTCCCCCATATCCCCCCTCCCCCATATCCCCCCTCCCCATATTCCCCCCTCCCCCATATCCCCCCTCCCCATATCCCCCCTCCCCCATATCCCCCATCCCCATATCTCCCCCTCCCCCATATCCCCCTCCCCCATATCCCCCTCCCCATATCCCCCCTCCCCCATATCCCCCCTCCCCCATATCCCCCCTCCCCCATATCCCCCTCCCCATATCCCCCCTCCCCCATATCCCCCCTCCCCCATATCCCCCCCTCCCCCATATCCCCCCTCCCCCATATCCCCCCTCCCCCATATCCCCCTCCCCCATATCCCCCCTCCCCATATCCCCCCTCCCCATATCCCCCCTCCCCCATATCCCCCTCCCCATATTCCCCCCTCCCCCATATCCCCCCTCCCCATATCCCCCCTCCCCCATATCCCCCATCCCCATATCTCCCCCTCCCCCATATCCCCCCTCCCCATATCCCCCTCCCCATATCCCCCCTCCCCCATATCCCCCCTCCCCATATCCCCCTCCCCCATATCCCCCCTCCCCCATATCCCCCCTCCCCCATATCCCCCCTCCCCCATATCCCCCCCTCCCCCATATCCCCCTCCCCATATCCCCCCTCCCCCATATCCCCCCTCCCCCATATCCCCCCTCCCCCATATCCCCCCTCCCCCATATCCCCCCTCCCCCATATCCCCCCTCCCCCATATCCCCAAGTGAATCCAGCCCTAACCTTAACCTCTGCAATACACGCGCAACCGATGGCGTGCATTCATATACCTGCCTAACAGTGTTGCCTTTTACCCCTGCCACCCCCCCCCCACAGGAGAAGCGCGCACACAACAATAGGGAGCATGTGAGGACTGGAGGAGGCCCCGCTGATGAGAGGCCACTGACCGAACACCAGGAAAGGGCCCTGGAACTGGCTGGTGGACCTGAGGACAGGGAGGTTGCTGATGCAGAGGTCGGGGGCGTAGTAGCAAGTGTGCCACCGACAGCCCATCCCCATATCCCCCCTCCCTTATATCCCCCTCCCCCGTATCACCTGATCACTGCCTGATGTCTAACCATGCATGCTTCATTGTGTATCGCAGGACCAAACGTCCAGGCACCCATCCCCGCAGATGCCGACCGCCCGCAGGATGCCCCTCGGAGGCCACGGGAGACGGAGAGACCCGGACCCTCCGGCATGCGACGCCCGCAGGATGCCCCTCGGAGGCCACGGGAGACCCGGACCCTCCGGCATGCGACGCCCGCAGGATGCCCCTCGGAGACCACGGGAGACGGAGAGACCCGCACCCTCCAGCATGCGACGCCCGCAGGATGCCCCTCGCACACCACGGGAGACGGAGAGACCTGGAGCAACAGGGAGACGACACCCCCGTCACGTGCGGGAGCGATGAGGGGGGCAGCCACAGGCCCCCGTCACATCCGAGCCAGGACACCACTACCCAGGACACCACTACCCAGGACACCACTACCCAGGACACCACTACCCGGGACACCACTACCCGGGACAGCAGTACCCGGGACAGCACTACCCAGGAAGACGAAATACCGGACAGTGACTGAGAGTGGATGGGTGGAGACGAACCCCCACCCCAAAGTGCCATGGACTCAGAGTGGGACGAAGAGCACGACACAACGCCACTGCTGTCACCAACACCCTCCACCATCGCAGAAACACTCACCTCGGTTGGGCACTTTAGTGATGAGGCGTCTGGTACACTCACTGGTGCGCACAACACAGCCGTTCCGGTACAGCAGGTGGAGGTAGGAGCAGCAGAGGGGCCGGGCGGTCGGAGGGCAGCCCAGCCCAAGCGAACATCTGCCGCCCAGATGGATCCCGGGTTCCTGCAGTTACCACACCCACACATAGATCCGATGCAACCACCGACCCGGAGACAAGCGAAGAGGGTGACGGGCGGCTTGCGGCGGCTGCGGTCGCAGGTGGAGGAGTCCACCCGCGTCCAGGAGCTGGGAGTGGTCCCGGTCATGCGTGCCACCCAGGCTGACACCGCACGGGTGGCGTCCGCGGTGGAGGCAATGGGTGCGACGGTGTCAGACATGGGGAACGGTTTGCGAGGCCTGGGGCTTTCCGCGCAGGCGGCGTCTGTGGCCCAGGAAATGGCTGCCCTCTCACAGGAGGCCATGAGCCAGTGCCAGCGCCAGATGGCAGAGGCGCTCAACGCCATAGCCCAGTCTCAGCAGGCCATGGCCCAGTCTCTGCAGGCCATGGCCCAGTCTCAGCAGGCCATGGCCCAGTCTCTGCAGGCCATCGCTGAGGGCATCGGCGCCAGTGGCCATGTGCGAGCCGGCGTCGCACTGTCACAGACAGGGGTTGCCAACTCCCTGGGTTCCATGGCTGCAAACCTGCAGACCCCTGTCGATACCAGCACGGGCCTCCAGGACTGGCAGTGCCAGATGTCGGGGGGGGCGTCGGATGGCCAGTCCGTTCGCATCCCCCACCCATGTAGAGGCCTGGGGGCCATCGGGCACCCCGAGGGAGGAGGAGGTGGTGTGGTCCGTCCCGGCTCCCTCTGTAGGGGAGGTCCCGGTACACCGCGACACCTCGGACTCCCCCCCTTCCGTTCCAGGTGCATCGGGTGGGCAACGGGCAGGACAGGCTGGCAGCTCGCCATCCCAGTCGCCCGGGCCGCGGCCTGGCCCATCTAGGCCAGGGCGCCCCAGGAAACGGCCGCCAAAGGGATCCAGTGTCAGAGGGCAGGAATCACAGGAGTCCACCTTCAGTTCTGCTGTACCGTCTGGGGAACCACGTAGACGTAGTCAAAGGGCCCGTAAGGCCAAACAATTAGACACTGAGTAAGTTGGCACGGTTGCAAGGCACAGATGAGTTTTAGGGGCTAGGGCACGTGCATGAACTCCTTTGGTTATTAAAGTCAATGTTACACCTACAGAAGCTGCCTTTGTGCTCTGTCCAAAGTGTGCGGGGGTGTCATGTACGTTGAGC
This sequence comes from Scyliorhinus torazame, assembly GCF_047496885.1. Classification (NCBI taxonomy): domain Eukaryota; kingdom Metazoa; phylum Chordata; class Chondrichthyes; order Carcharhiniformes; family Scyliorhinidae; genus Scyliorhinus; species Scyliorhinus torazame. The sequence goes on from NC_092708.1 coordinate 256,323,799, forward strand.
GCAAGTGTGTGTGTGAGGGGTGGTCTTACTTCAGCCCCAGGTGAGTCTGCCCCCTTCCCCCTGGGCCACCATCAACATCCCCCGGGCAGAGGACGGGACCGTGCGCTGCAGTGTCACAGCCGCATGCAGGGATGGTCCGGGTGGATGGTGGTACTGTGGCCATGGGTCAGACATAGTCCAACGATGTAGAGCCAGGAGCTCACCGCAGGGCGGGTTGTCATCATCCTCCATGGCCTGCGATAGACACGCGTCCACCCGCAACTGTGTGAGCCCGGCCCGTTGTGCCGCAGGTGGATCGGCAATGGGGGGGGGTGGTGTGCATGCGGGTGGGGTGGGTGGGGTTGGGGAGGGGCGTGAGGGTGCTGGGTGGGTGGATGGGTGGGGGGTGTGGGTGGGCGGCTGTTGCCATGGTGTGCGGTCTGTGGCCATACTACCCGATTCCCACGCCCATCTAGTCAGTGAAGCGGGCGTCTATCAGTCTGTCCCGTGCCCGCTGGGCCAGCCGGTAACGGTGGACAGCCACCCGCCTGTGTCTACCCCGTCTGCCCTGACCATTACCCCCATCCCCCTCATCTGGGGAGGACTGCGCCTCTTCCTGCTGCTCCTCCACTCCGCCCTCCTCTGCCTGCGGCACATCGCCCCTCTGCTGGGCTATGTTGTGCAGGACGCAGCACACCACAATGATGCGGCCGACCCTATCTGACCGATACTGGAGGGCGCCCCCAGAGAGGTCCAGGCACCTGAAACGCATCTTCAGCACGCCAAAGCACCTCTCTATCACTCCCCTTGTCGCTACATGGGCATCATTGTAGCGGTTCTCCGCCTCATTGCGTGGCCTCCGTATAGGCGTCATCAGCCACGATCGCAATGGGTAGCCCCTGTCGCCCAGCAACCAGACCCTCAGCCAGGGATGGCGTCCCTCGTACATGCCGGGGATGGATGACCGTGACAACACGAATGAGTCGTGTACACTGCCTGGGTGACGGGCGCAGACGTGCAGGATCATCATGCGGTGGTCGCAGACCACCTGTACGTTCATCGAATAGGTCCCCTTCCTATTAGTGAACATGGCCCTGTTATCTGCTGGTGGCCGCACGGCGACGTGCATCCCATCGATCGCGCCCTGGACCATGGGGAACCCGGCCACGGCAGAGAAGCCCACGGCCCGGGCATCTTGGCTGGCCCGGTCCACGGGGAAGCGGATGTAGCGGTGCGCCATGGCATATAGGGCATCTGTCACTGCCCGGATGCACCGGTGCACCGATGTCTGCGATATGCCGGACAGGTCCCCACTCGGTGCCTGGAATGACCCCATTGCATAAAAGTCCAGGGCCACCGTAACCTTGACGGACACGGGGAGAGGGTGTCCCCCGCCAGTGCCACGCGGTGACAGGTGTGCCAGCAGGTGGCAGATGTGTGCCACGGTTTCCCGGCTCATCCGGAGTCTCCTCCTGCATTCCCGGTCCGTGAGGTCCTGGTATGACTGCCTGGGCCGGTACACACGGGGCGCCCTCGGGTGCCTCTGTTGCCGTGGGGCCGCGACGTCCTCCTCCCCCTCCTCGTCCTGTCGGTCAGGTGTCCCTCCAGCCTGGGCGGCTGCCGCCTGCCCCTCTGCAGCAGCCTGCGCCGCCTCTCTGGCACGCTCCTCCTCCTCCTCATCCAGGGCAACATAGACATGAGCGGCTGCCGCCACGGCGGCCAACATCGCTGGATGATCTGAAAACATGACGGCCTGGTGGGGGGAGGGGAACGACGACATGTCATCATTGCCCATATCCCCTCCTCCCCCCATCCAGGTGGCATGGACCGCATGGGTCCAACTGTTGGAGGCTGGCACCTGGCCAGGTGGACCAACTCACTTGCCCTCCCATCCCCCTCCCCAGCAGGGACCCCCCCCCCACAACCTCCACCCCGGCACGGACACCCCCATCCCCCTCCCCGGCACGGACACCCCCCCAACCTCCACCCCGCACGGACCCCCCCCGCAACCTCCACCCCGGAACGGACCCCCCCCCCCCAACCTCCACCCCGGCACGGACACCCCCATCCCCCTCCCCGGCACGGACCCCCCCCCCAACCTCCACCCCGGCACGGACCGCCCCCCCAAACCTCCACCCCGGCACGGACACCCCCATCCCCCTCCCCGGCACGGACACCCCCCAACCTCCACCCCGGCACGGACACCCCCATCCCCCTCCCCGGCACGGACCCCCCCCCAACCTCCACCCCGGCACGGACACCCCCATCCCCCTCCCCGGCACAGACACACCCCCAACCTCCACCCCGGCACGGACACCCCCCCAACCTCCACCCCGGCGCGGACCCCCCCCCGACCTCCACCCCAGCACGGACACCCCCATCCCCCTCCCCGGCACGGACCCCCCCCCCAACCTCCACCCCGGCACGGACCCCCCCATCCCCCTCCCCGGCACGGACCCCCCCCCAACCTCCACCCCGGCACGGACACCCCCATCCCCCTCCCCGGCACGGACCCCCCCCCCCCCAACCTCCACCCCGGCACGGACCCCCCCCACCAACCTCCACCCCGGCACGGACACCCCCCCCCCCCAATCTCCACCCCGGCACGGACACCCCATCCCCCTCCCCGGCACGGACCCCCCCCAACCTCCACCCCGGCACGGACACCCTCCCGAACCTCCACCCCGGCACGGACACCCCCATCCCCCTTCCCGGCACGGACCCCCCCCCAACCTCCACCCCGGCACGGACCCCCCCCCCAACCGCCACCCCGGCACGGACCCCCCATCCCCCTCCCTGGCACGGACCCCCCCCATCCCCCTCCCCGGCACGGACCCCCTCCCGGCACTCCCCCGGAGCCCAGCCTTCTCTAACCACCCCCCCCCCCCCCCCCCGCCGCACACACACACACACAACCCGAGACACACCTCTCCTCACGCATTCAGACTGCGGCCACGCCATCGCCTGCCCAGAGCCAACCCCCCAGGCCGTCACTCACCTCCACGCTGGTCGGCGTGAACCTGGAGCACAGGGTCACGCCGATGAAAAGGAGGTTTAATTTACGTCGACGTGAACGGTCATCACGTCGACGGGACTTCGGCCCATCCGGAAGGGAGAATATCGGCAGGCTGAAAATCGGCTGCCTTGCGCAGACCCGTGACATTCTCCGCGGCAGCGGTGACATTAACGCCCCGCCGACTTTTCTCCCTTCGGAGACTTCGGCAACCAGCGGGGGCGGGATTCACGGCGGCCAACGGCCATTCTCCGACCCGCTGGGGGGTCGGAGAATGACGCCCCTTCTCTCTGCATATGTTAATCTCTTCAACTTTATGACAGTCCTTCTCCCTGATTTCTATACCTGCAGTGTCCCCCTCACGAGTGAACACCAACACAAAATATTAATTCAGAACCCTACCTACGCCCTCTGGCTCCACACACAAATTACCACCTTAATGGGCCTACTCATTCCCTAGTTATCCTTTTACCCTTCATGTACTTGTAAAACAATTTAGGATTTTCCTTTATTTTACCTGACAGTGCCCTTTCATGTTCCCTTTTTGCTCTCCTAATTTCCTTTTTACATTCCCTTTTGCACATTCTATACACCTCTCGGTCTTCTGCTGTTTTGAACCCTCGCTATCTGCCATAAGCGTCCCTTTCAAGTCGGGTGCGACAAGGCTGCTGAATCGCGCCCACGTACCTTTATTGGCAGGTTTTTAATATTTCCAGTCCCAAGTTTGGGTTTGCATGGTGTGGCTTCCACCAGGCAGGCCAGCTGCTTACAGACTGTTGTTCTAGACTGTTCTCTACCCATGTGACTAAAAACATCACACTGTGGATGGTGCCACTGTGCAGTCCCATCTTAACCCTTGCTCTGCAAATTACATTATAATGCATTCAATCATGTAGCATCACAGCCATAACTGGAAGTTATGGTTGTCAGGCAATTAGTTGCCTGAAGTCTTGCTAACAGCTCTTCAGATGAGCTGCGCCGCCAGGAGTGGTGGCCACTGCTGGAACTGCAGCCTGTCTCTGACCAGGAGGAGTACCAGAGGGCAAAGAAGCATGCACTTGGGATGGCCTCACTGTGGCCAGTCAGGTAGGCCCAAGTGAGATGCGTTTGGGGCAGTAATTAGGAAGCCAGGGGAAGTATGATCAAACATCCCTTTATTCAAGGTGGGGGAGGGGAGCGGGTGGTGTTCTCCATGGGGTACGGGGTGCCTGAACAGGAAGGAAGGATCCCTCCCCAACCCAAAATCAGGCTGCCAGGGTATACTGGACTCTTCACAATGTGATGTGCTCCCCCCTCCTCAACCGCTAGTAAAATCCCAGTGATAGTGGGGGTCTTCAAGTGGCCATTATTTGACCACTTAAGGTCCACAATTGTCCTAAGGGTAGGTGGGCTGTCCAACATTTCCCCTGCTGCTGGCAGAAGTAAAGTGGAGGCAGATAGATGACAGACATGGTGCACCCCACCATCCAACCCAAATTTACACATCTCCCCTGCCTGCTGGCACTCCCGGAAGGGTGTAAACATCAGGGGCGGGATTCTCCCAGCCCTGGGCCGGGCCGGAGAATCCCCGCGACCGGGCCACGCCGTCCCAACGCCGGCACGCGATTCTCCGCAGAGTGGAGAAATGGCACCATTGGCGCCAGCGTGGTTGGCGCGCCGCCGGTCGCAGGCCGCTCTATGCGGCTGGCCCGCCGATTCTCTGGCCTGGATGGGCCGAGCGGCCGTAAGAAAAGAGCCGAGTCCCGCCGGCGCCGTTCTAACCTGCTCTGGGCCAGTGGGATCTCGGCGTTGAAGGGTTGGATGGCAGTCTGTGGGGGGGGAGTGGGGGTCCGACCCCAGTGGGGGGCTGGGCTCCAATGTGGCCTGGCCCGCGATCGGGGCCCACCGATCGGCAGGCCGGCCTCTGTGGCTGGGGGCCTCCTTTCCTACGCGCCGGCCCTTGTACTCCTGCGCCATGTTGCGTCGGGGCCGGCGCGTTGAAGGAGGCCACTGCGCATGTCCTCGTCAGCGCAACTGGGCATGTGCGGATCCCGCGGCGCACAGTTAACGCCGGGATCGGCAGCTGGAGCGGCGCGAACCGCTCCAGCACCATGCTGGCCCCCTGTAGGGGCCAGAATTAGTCCTGGGAGCGGCCTGTTCACGCCATCGTAAAACACGATGGCGTTTACGATGGCGTGGACACTCTGCCGCGGGATGGGAGAATCCCGCCCCAGGCCTATGTGTATAAACTCTGCTCCGGAAAGGCGTAGCACAAAATCCAGACTGACGATACTCAAAAAAAGTGATTCTGTATTTCCCCCCCAGTTGACAACTGCCGATCTCTATAGACTGACTCTGTATTCATGTCTTTTTAGTCCACTCAATACAAAGCTCTTTGTATCTTCCTTGGTTCACTGTAGGTGCACTCTGAAAGATAGAATCTCAAGATAGTGAGGGATAATACTCGTTTTCTTCCTTATGACTGACTGGTTACCACAGTGATACTGACTAAGCCATCAGAAATATTTATGCTTCACCATATGTCATTGAATGTTTCATTGACAACTATAAGAGACCATTTTATCTTTTTTGGTTCAAAGAAGGGAGAATTTACAGTGATTTATTTTTGCATTTCTCTCCTTAGTGCTATAAACTCTTTTTCCAATTTAGTGGGGTGAGAACAAGACCCATTTTAGCTTGAGCCACAGCGGCAGGGAATCCTATAGAGCTATTACCCCACCCTGTTGTGAATGAGCTGATCGCAGTGGTAAACCCTACCTGAAAACTTTAACGTTATTTTTGTTTTCATGTGCATGCAATGCTTTCAATTATAATTTGACATCTGAAGCTATAGTTTGGAATTAATTTGAAATCAAATTTGATAGTGCTCAAAGTTTTCCAATGCACTCAAACCTATATCCAGTGTGCTCAAAGCCATCCAAAGCACTCAAAGCTATTCAATGTGCTCAAACCTATCAGATACATTTAGAAATCTATGTCGAAAAATACAAGGAAATGAATTACTTAAATAATACTTGAGTTTATTCCGTTTTTAATTTTGTCCAAAAAAATATTCTGCTATACGATGCATGATTGAGAGCACGATCTAAACCCCAGAGTTCTTCATTCATTTTAGCCTCAGGATCTGTACTTTCCACCCACCCACCTCCCAGGTCTCAGGGTCTAAACTCTCCCCTCTCTCTATCAGCTCTCACTTTCAAGCCTACAAACTCTGCCCCCTCTCTCCAGCCTCCAAAATCTGCCCTATGTCCCACCCATGTTTAAACTCTCCACCCACTCCTGCTGCCAGTCTCTAGGCCTGGGGATTCGCCGACCTTCCAGGCCTTGGACCTTACCAACATTCTGGGCCTTGGGACTGGCTGAGTGTCCAGGCCTCGGGACTCGCTCGACCTCTCTTGATGATTGCACATTCCCCCCCCCCCAACCTCTCTCAATGACCCATCTCCCTGACCACCCCCCCCAAATTCCCCAATACTTCCCTCATTGTGAATGGTCCTCACTGCTCCCACACCAAATTAAAATTTGCACTAGGACTGGCTGGAAAACATCACATCCAGTTTCCAACCAGCTCTGTGAATAGTGAACTCTGGTTGGTGGGAAGGGTGGGGGGAAGAGGGGAGGGAGAAAGAGGGGAAGGGGTAAAGACTGGAGAGGGAAAGAGGGGAGGGGGCAAGGAGAAGGAGGGAGGAGGCAGGAGAGAAGGGGAAGAGGGGTGATAGGAGGGGTAGGAGGGAAGGGGAAGTGGGAAGAGGGGGGAGGGAGTGGAGAAGGGGCAGAGGGTAGGGGAATGGGAAATGAAGGGAAGGTAAAGATGGGAGGGGGTGAAGGAGGAGGGGGAAAGAAAGAAGGGGAGGGAAATAAGAGGGGGCTGGGAAGGGGAATAAAGGGTGAGGTGGGAGGGGGAGAGAGCAGAGGGAGATTGAGAGACTGGGTAGGTGTGTGGAGGGTGGTGTGTGTGGGTTTGTGACCCTACATGGTTCATACATAATCAGCTGGGAATTAGGAATATGTTGGTTGTATATATAGTCACATTTTGTTGTGATTGCAGCAGGATGGCAATAAGTATCATTTGGCATCACAAGTATAGCTCTGAATGAAAATGAAATAGAATTTTAGCCTGAAGATTTCTCCCGAGTGCAAATGATATCAAGTGATGACAAAATGGTTGCATTTGTGAACAATTGATGTCAAATGATGGCAAAATGAGTGCACTTGTGTGCAGTTGATATCAAATGAATGCTGCTGAAAGAAAATGACGTCAAATGATATGGAAATGTTTGGGTCGGGAAGGGGATCAGTAATCAGCTGGACTTCCTGTTCAAGAACACTTTGATGACTACCCTCCCCGCGCGCGCCCCCCCCCCCCCCCCCCACCTCTCACTTGTAAGCATGTGAGACATTAGGAGACATAATGGGCGGCATAGTGACACAGTGGTTAGCATTGTTGCTTCACAGCACCAGGGACACGGGTTCTATCCCCGACTTGGGTCACTGTCTGTGTGGAGTCTGCACGTTCTCCCCGTGTCTGCGGGGAGATTTCCTCCGGGTGCTTCGGTTTCCTCCCAGAAGTCCCGAAAGACGTGCTGTTAGGTAATTTGGACATTCTGAGGCGCCGGAATGTAGGGGATTTTTGCCGTAACTTCACTGCAGTGTTAATGTAAGCCTACTTCTGACACTAATAAAGATTATTATTATTATTATAGGTAACGACAGGGCCAGACTCGATATCTGATGCCTCCTCTGGATACATGACCTCCTGACACTCACTACTCACACATGAAGAATAAACTCTTCCATGAGACACTGAAAGGTCTTCACACCTTCAGGAGAAGAGTGTCGAAAAAGTCGAAGGATATCTTCATTTCAATTCTTTATGCATCAAATGTGGGCCACAAATGGACTACTGGTAGGAGTCCCTTACTTCTTGAATCTCCTACGATGCTGTGGTTCAGCTAACTGCTGACGAGGAGGCTATGACAATCTGCAGTCATGGCAATACCGATTTTTAGAAAAAGGCCTTAAAGCTAACTAAAAACTGGATGGTAAGTGAAAATGGCTTGGGGGGGGGGGGGGGGGGGGGGGGTGGGGGGGGGGTGACATGACTTCTCTTGTTTATTTAACCAGCAGCAGTCAGATGTGGGTGAGACTATGCTGAATGACAGGATTCACAGAAAACACTTGAAATTCAATGAATGTTCCAAAAGGGTAAATAGCAACTAATTTCCTTCAGGCACAAAAACATTAACTGGTAAACAACTGTAAAGTGAGAAAAGCTCAGAACCACAGGTGGGGGAGAAGCTGTTTGAAGTGGCGAGGCCTTATTTGGGAGGATGACTTGGCAGTATGCCCAGGTAACATGGAAAATTGATCATCTTGAATCTTCTGAACATATAGCAGAAGAAAATTCAAACTGTGGTTCAGAGCCGTCACGAAGAACCATCCTGAGAGATTTTCAGAGTAGCAGAGAGAGAGAGACTGCTTGCATCAGACAGAGAGAAAGTTTCAACAAGCCCAGTTATTGGACTGCTGTAATTAACCAGGCTACCAAGGGTCACCCTGCAGTACAATAAACAAGGGACCACTATCTCCGTTTATCCTGTTGCATTGACAAGATTTGCCTGTGAAAGCACCCTCTGGAAAGTCAACTGTGGTCACCACCACAGCTGCTGAGACAACCCTGTAATTTTAAAGCCTTCACATCAAACAGTGTAACACCTCGAGTTTGAAACAACAGGCCTGTACCAACATGACAGAGACTGAACTTGATTCAAACTTTATAGGTACTATTTTATCTTCATCTGTAATTAACCTTTGGGTGGGATCCTTCGACCGTGTTGCATCCGAAAGGCAACGTGGCAACGTGACCGGGAGATGCCGGGAGATCCCACTTCCAGGCTACGCCTGACGCGATCTCGCGAGACGTCGCAATGTCAATCCCGCCCATTGTGGAGATTGGAGCAGGGTGGCTGCTGGTACCACCTGGGCACCCTGGTGCTGTCAGTCTGGCACCATGGCACTGCCAGCCCAGATGGGTTAGAGCCTATTGATTTTAAAATGGCCAAGGCAAAGTGTGAGGAAAGTCAAATTGTTAAAACAGGAAAGGTAAATGTTGAAGAAAATGTGCCTGATGTGAGGCTCACAGAAGTCTTCCTTCCAGATTTACAGAGTCACCATGGGAGTTCTCAGACGATTAAGCGGCACGGTAGCACAGTGGTTAGCACTGTTGCTTCACAGCGCCGTGGTCGTAGGTTCGATTCCTGTCTTGGGTCACTGTCTCTGCGGAGTCTGCACGTTCTTTCAGTGTGTGCGTGGATTTCCTCCGGATGCTCCGGTTTCCTCCCACAGTCCAACGATGTGCAGGTTAGGTGGATTGGCCATGATAAATTGCCCTTAGTGTCCAAAATGGTAAGATGGAGCTACTGGGTTACTGGGATAGGATGGAGGTGCAAGTTTAGGTCAGGTGCTCTTTCCAAGGATCGGTGCAGACTCGATGAGCCGAATGGCCTCCTCTGCACTGTAAATGCTATGTACATTCTATGAGAGGGAGATGCCTCACCGAGTCGATGAGCCACAGGGCCGAGCAGCAGAAGTTAGCTAGCCACTTGTGAGCAGGAGTGTCCCAAGGGACATGGGACCAGAGGACACAGTCTCAGACTGTAGGGACGATCCTTTAAAACAGAGATGAGGAGGGATTTCTTCAGCCGGAGGGTGCTGCATTTGTGGAACTCTTTGCCGTAGAAGGCTCTGGCGGCCAAATCACTGAGTGTCTTTAAGACAGAGATAGATAGGTTCTTGATTAATAAGGGGTTCAGGGGAGAAAGCAAGAAAATGGGGATGAAAAAAATATCAGCCATGATTGATTGGTGGAGGAGACCCGATGGGCCAAGTGACCTAATTCTGCTCCTATGTCTTATCATAAATCATAATCATAGAATTTACAGTGCAGAAGGAGGCCATTCGACCCATCGAGTCTGCACCGGCTCTTGGAAAGAGCACCCTACCCAAGGCCAACATCTCCCACCTATCCCCATAACCCAGTAACCCCACCCAACACTAAGGGCAATTTTGGACACTAAGGGCAATTTATCATGGCCAATCCACCTAACCTGCACATCTTTGGACTGTGGGAGGAAACCGGAGCACCCGGAGGAAACCCACGCACACACGGGGAGGATGTGCAGACTCCGCACAGACAGTGACCCAAACCGGAATCGAACCTGGGACCCTGGAGCTGTGAAGCAATTGTGCTAGCCACACTGCTACCGTGCTGCCCTCCACAATGCTACCGTGCTGCCCTTATGGACAGATCGAGAACCAACCCACCTCCACAGTAACAGAATTGGAGAAATAATTTTTCCTTCAGCAAAACCCCACTCGTAAAAGCCCAAATGCAAGTTCAGGTGTTACCGACACCTCCCAAGGATCTGAAACAAATGCACGCCACTCTGTCACGGTAGAAATCTGAATCCTCGGTGAGCTGATTCCTGAATGATACGGTCCAGCAAGGGTTAAAGGCTTTACAACACCTTTTTGCAAGCAGTCAACTTAATCTGCATGTTAAAGCCTTCACATCAATAACAGCCTAATGACAGTTAACGCTGAATTAAGTAGTCCTGTCAGTTTTGAAACAGCACAGAGATTAAATACGCCTGTCAGTGTTGAGAAATAGAGGCAACTGGACTCAGTTCAAATGATTAGAATAAAGTAATTTGTGAACTGCATAGAAAACTCAAAAGTAATTGAAAAAAGAATCAAAAGTTCCAAATGTTGAAGCTATTGCTCGAAAAGAATGAAATAAAATTCAATCAGGATGGGATCAGGAAGAATTGCAAGATTTTAAAATGTTCAAAGATCAAGCCAGGGAAGAATACCGAGCCTTTCTGCTTGAACAAATAAAGTGTCTCAGTGACATTCTTGGATGAACCAGGAGGGATTTAGATCAAAGAAGGAACAAGTTGTTTGCACAAAAACAGGTAACCTCAACTTGCTATGTCTGGGAAGCAAATTTAGAAGCCTTTGGGGAAAGAAGAATGAGACAATTTAACTGCAATCCTAGCTGAGTCAGTCTTTAATAAAAACAAGATACTGCCGATGCTGGATGTCTGAAATATAAACAGAAAATGCTGGGAAAACCTTGGGTTGGAGAATTGCCGGGCGGGCGGTGTGAAACCCGCCCCCGCCGGCTGCCGTATTCTCCGGCGCCGAGGTTTTGGTGGGGTCGGGACTCGCGCTGCGCCGGTCGGCTGCCGCTGGCAGTGGTCCCCGCGGCGATTCTCCGACCCGCGATGGGCCGAGTGGCCGCCTGTTTTCGGCCGGTCCTGCCGGCGTAAATCACAACAGGTCCTTACCAGCGGGACCTGGCTCCACGGGCGGCCTGCAGAATCCTCGGGGGGGCGCGGGGGGATCTGACCCCGGGGGGTGCCCCCACAGTGGCCTGGCCCGCGACCGGGGATCACCGATCTGCGAGCGGGCCTGTGCCGTGGGGGCATTCTTTCCCTCTGCACTGGCCTCTGTCAACCTCCGCCATGGCCGGTGCGGAGAAGAACCCCCTGCGCTGGGATGACGCCAGCACACGCTGGTGTCACGCGCTTGCGTCAACGCGCGTTGGCCGGCAGAGGCCCTTTGGCGCCGGTCGACGTGGCGCCAAGCCCTTCCGTGCCAGCTGGCGCAGCGCCAAACTCTCCGGCACCGGCCTAGCCCCTGAAGGTGCTGAGGATTCCGTACCTTTGGGGCGAGGGTTCACACCACTCCTCGGCTCCGGAGTGGCCCGCCCCGTCGGTGCGCGGAGAATCCCGCCCTTAGTGTTTCGAAACATTAACTCTGTTTCTCTCCCTCACAGATGCTGCCAGACCTACTGAGTTTTCCCAACATCTTCGGTTTTTATTTCATATTTCCAGCATCCGCGGTGTTATATTTTTATTTGAGTTTTTACTAAGAGCATCACTAAGAACGGCCACGTCCCTTCTAGGAATGCCTTCCTTGAAGAAGTACTGCTTCTCTCTCTGATGGGATTTACGTTTTTCTTTCACCATGTTTTTTTGGTTATTTTGTTTTGAATTTTAGAAAACCCAATTATTATTTTTTCAATTAAGGGGCAATTTAGCGTGGCCAATCCACCTAACCTGCATTGTGGGGGGTGAAACCCACGCAGACGGGGAGAATGTGCAAACTCCACACGGACAGTGTCCCAGGGCCGGGATTCAAACCCGGGTCCTCAGCACCGCAGTCCCAGTGCTAACCACTGCGCCACGTGACGCCCTTTCTTTCACCATGTTGATGAGACATTGTTTGTAGAGTTTAAAGAATGAGAAAGCTCGGGCGGCATGTGACACAGTGGTTAGCACTGGGACTGCGGCGCTGAGGCTCCAGGTTCGAATCCCAGCCCTGGGTCACTGTCCGTGTGGAGTTTGCACATTCTCCCCGTGTCTGCGTGAGTTTCACTCCCATAACCCAAAGGTGGATTGGCAATGCTAAATTGTCCCTAAAATTGGAAAAACAAATAATTGGGTACTCTAAATTTTTTTTTTTTTTTAATTTTTTAATTAATGAGAAAGCTAGAGAAATGGAGGCCAGTGAATTTCAGCGAAAGGTTGCAACAGCACAGATTGTTTTAAAAACTGATAAACTGGGGAAAAAATCACAGATATAAGGTACACTAGACTGGACCAGTACTCTATATGTACTCCTGGTCAAGGCTCATCTCAATCCAAAGATGTTCAGGTTAGGGGATTGGCCTTACTAAATTGTCCCTTAGTGTCCAGGGATGTGCAGGTTAGGTGGGATTGCTGCGTTGTGGTGGGTGTGTGGGCCTAGGTGGAGTGCTCTTTCAGAGGGCCAGTGGGAACTCGATGGGCTGAATGGCCTCCTTCTGCACTGTAGGAATTCTAGAGTCAAAGAGATAAACAGAAAGAAAGGAGAGCGAGGAAGGGAGAGACAGAGAGAAAGAGAGACAGAGAAAGAAAAAGAGAGAAATATAACCACAGAGGCAAATAGTGAGACAGAAAGAAAATGATAGAAAGATAGACAGAAAGACACGTATAGAGAGACAAAGAGACTGAGAAGAAAAAGGCACAAAGTCAGATAGAAAATGACAGAAAAGGACGGAGAGAAAAGTAAAAGCAGAAAGAGAAGCAGTGCAACAGAGCAACTGAGATAAACAAGAACAGTGATTTTAGATTAAATGGCAGAATGATTGTATGAAGTATTGAATAATACAATTAGCTAGCAGTTTGAGCATTGAGCACAAATTGAAAATATATCCACAAATCAATTTGAAGCTACAAGTCTTACCAGAGGATGTTTAATGTCAAACCAGATGCCTTGTGATTTAATCAGTATGATGGATTGCAATTATGAAGGGAGTTGACATTAGTCAGGTCCCTAATCAACTTCCAGCACTCCGAGCAGAGCCCACACAATCATTTCTCCTCATCTCATTGAATGAAATGAATCACACGCTGTCATCATAGAATCATAGAATTTACAGTGCAGAAGGAGGCCATTCGGCCCATCGAGTCTGCACCGGCTCTTGGAAAGAGCACCCTACACAAGGTCAACACCTCCACCCTATCCCCATAACCCAACCCAACACTAAGGGCAATTTTGGACACTAAGGGCAATTTATCATGGCCAATCCACCTAACCTGCACATCTTTGGACTGTGGGAGGAAACCTTCCGGCACCCGGAGGAAACCCACGCACACACGGGGAGGATGTGCAGACTCTGCACAGACAGTGACCCAAGCCGGAATCGAACCTGGAACCCTGGAGCTGTGAAGCAATTGTGCTATCCACAATGCTACCATGCTGCCTTCACCTTCACCTTCAAAACAAAATGTACATTTTCAGCTCTATTCAGTTGGTAGAACTCTCACCTTGGAGCCTGATTTCTCTTCAGGACTTGGCAAGCTAATCTAAGACAACACTTGGGTGCAGTGTGGAAGCCATGCTGCACAGTTAGAGGCCGTTCGGAGAAGGTGCTCAGGCACGGGAGTCCACTGGTTTTTGTACTTGACTTCCTCAGATCCAAGGCAGGTGTCGACATGAGCATATCTGACACACAATCTATCATCTCAACCACCTCAATTGCCATTAGGGTTCCTCTGTCAAAACCACCCACTTCAGGCCCAACCTGCGGTGCAGAAATAGTCTGTTGCTTAATTTCTCTGTGGAGAACAATCACCCTTCTTCCCTGTCCCTCCACCCTCATCTAATAATAATAATGATAATAATAATCTTTATTATTGTCAGGCCGCTTCATGTGGGAGCCCGTGGCCCCATTCGTGCAAACGAGAGTAGCGGCGGAGGAAAGGCAGAGTGGCAATCGGGAAAAGTGCAGAGTAAGATAGGATAATAACGGGCAGGAAATACAGAGAGAGGGCGAGAGAAAAACAGGTCAGTAACTCCCGTGAGGGGGGTCACCACACTAGCGGGTGTTTTGTTATGCTCTTGTCGTAGCATAAGCTGCTTCCTTGATGTGCACTCTGACAAAGGGAGGTTCAGACTTGGAGATAGCTTTAACACGTGTGATGAACGGTTACTGCCTTATCATCATGTAAGGTGATGTCCCCTTTAAGACCAGGCTTGGAACCCTGGAGACTCCGCCTCTGGCTCCGCCCATCTGGGAGGCATACATAAAGGCCTGCCTCATGGTCTGTATAGCAGTCAGCTCTCGTCCAAATCTGTAGCATAGTTATTAGCCTAATAAAGCCTTCTTTACAGTTTAATCTCTAAGCATCATTATTGAGGGTACCTCAATTTATTAGGCTAAACTAGATTCAGGATGGACGCAGGCCTAAAACCAGAGAAGCTCAATCTGGAAGCACGAACGCCGGAGGCAAAGGAAATTTTTAAATACTGGCTGCGGTGCTTCGAGGCCTACCTGGACTCCGCAGAGACTCCCATCCGGGGGCCACGCAAGCTGCGTCTACTCCACGCCCGGGTGAGTCACAGAATCTCCGCCACGCTCGAAAAGGCGACGATTTATGAGGAAGCGATTGAGTTGCTCCGCAAGCGGTTTGTCAAACCCGTCAATGAGGTGCACGCCCGGCATCTGCTCTCTACCTGCCGGCAGCGCTCGGGGGAATCGCTCGACGAGTTTGTTGAGAAACTCACCGCGCTGGCCAGGGACTGTGACCATCAGGATGTGACAGGGGAAGTCCATATGAACCTGCACATCAGAGATTCTTTCGTGTCCGGCATCCGCTCGACCTACATCCGGCAGCGACTGCTCGAAAACGGGGCAAAAGACCTCCAGGAGACGCTAACGCTCGCCTCCTCGCTGGAGGTGGCCCGACATAACTTGGGTACGTACCCCGCGGACTCTGCCAGCCCCCCCCGGACTTCCTCAGACTCGCCCGTATTACAGGCCTGCGCCACGCGGCGACCCGCTCACCATGGGGGCACACCTTGCTACTTCTGCGGGCAGGGCCAGCACCCACGCCCACGCTGCCCAGCCCGCTCCGTGATCTGCAGCGACTGCGGGAAGAAAGGGCATTTTGCGAGGGTCTGCCTGGCCAGACCCAGGGGCCAGAAAAACAAAGAACAGCCGGCCCGAAAATCAGGCTCTCAGGCCCGCAGGCCTCGCAATGCTGCTGCGCACCGACCCGACACGTCCTCTTCTGACGCGTCATCAGCCTCGTGCGAATCATGGGAGCGGCCATCTGGTCGGCGGCCATCTTCTCGAGCCGACAGGTGCGACCAACGGCAGCGGCCATTTTACGACTCCGACTACCCGCGACTGGGTGCGATCACCCTCGATCAAACTCGGCCAAAACACCTGCAGAACTCCATGATGCAGGTCCAGGTCAACGGGCACGACACTGCATGTCTCTTCGACTCCGGGAGCACGGAGAGCTTTATCCACCCTGAAACGGTAAGGCGCTGCTCCCTACGCACCCATCCCACATCCCAAACCATAGCCCTCGCATCTGGGTCCCACTCGGTACAAATCACGGGGTACTGTATTGCGGATCTCTCGATCCAGGGTGCCAAATACACCCGTTTCAAATTTTATATCCTCCCTCACCTCTGTGCCCCCCTGCTGCTCGGACTGGATTTCCAGTGCAGCCACCGAAGCCTGACACTGAAGTTCGGCGGACCCTTGCCCCCCCTCACGGTGTGCTGCCTTGCGACACTGAAAGTCCCACCCCCCTCGCTATTCGCTAACCTCACTCCCGACTGTAAGCCCATCGCCACCAGGAGCCGGCGCTACAGTGCCCAAGATATGGCTTTTATCAAGTCAGAGGTCCAGCGTTTACTGGGAGAGGGGGTCATCGAGGCTAGCAACAGCCCTTGGAGAGCGCAAGTGGTGGTAGTCCGGTCCGGGGAGAAGAAACGGATGGTCGTGGATTATAGCCAGACCATAAACCGATTCACGCAGCTTGATGCGTACCCCCTTCCTCGCATCGCGGAAATGGTAAATTGGATCGCCCAATACCGAGTCTTTTCCACGGTCGACCTCAAATCTGCCTACCACCAGCTCCCCATCCGACCAAAAGACCGCCTCTATACTGCCTTCGAAGCAGCCGGCCGGCTCTTCCACTTCCTCAGGGTCCCCTTTGGTGTCACAAATGGGGTCTCCGTCTTTCAAAGGGCGATGGACCAAATGGTGGACCAGTACGGTTTGCGGGCTACATACCCGTACTTGGACAATGTCACCATCTGCGGCCATGATCAGCAGGATCATGACGCTAACCTCAAAAAGTTCCTCCAGACCGCCCGAGCCCTCAACCTGACCTATAACGAGGACAAATGCATTTTCCACACCACCCGGCTGGCCATCCTCGGCTATGTCGTGGAAGACGGGGTCCTAGGTCCCGACCCCGACCGCATGCGCCCCCTTAAGGAACTCCCTCTCCCCCGCAGCCTCAAGGCCCTCAAACGGTGCTTGGGGCTTTTCTCCTATTACGCCCAGTGGGTCCCCAAGTATGCGGACAAAGCCCGCCCACTCCTAAAGACCACCACTTTTCCCCTCTCGGCTGAGGCTCAATTGGCCTTCAACCGCATCAAGGCCGACATCATCAAGGCCGCCATGCACGTGGTGGACGAAACCATCCCTTTCCAGGTAGAGAGCGATGCATCAGACATCGCCCTGGCTGCTACCCTCAATCAAGGAGGCAGACCAGTAGCGTTCTTCTCCCGAACCCTCACCGCCTCCGAGATTCGACACTCTGCAGTCGAAAAGGAGGCACAAGCCATTGTGGAGGCTGTGCGGTGCTGGAGACACTACCTCGCCGGTAGGAGGTTTACCCTCGTCACCGACCAACGGTCGGTCGCCTATATGTTCGATAACACGCAACGGGGCAAAATAAAAAAACGATAAAATTTTGAGGTGGAAGATCGAACTCTCCACCTACTCGTACGATATCAAGTATCGTCCAGGGGAGCTCAACGAGCCCCCAGATGCCCTGTCCCGCGGCACATGCGCCAACGCGCAGGAGGACTGCCTGCAAGCCATCCACAATGACCTCTGTCACCCGGGGGTTACCCGGCTCGTCCATTTCATCAAGTCCCGCAACCTACCTTACTCAACCAAGGAGGTCAAGGCCGTGGTCAGGGCCTGCCAGGTCTGTGCGGAGTGCAAACCGCACTTCTATCGGCCAGACAAGGTTCGGCTCGTGAAGGCCTCGGGCCCCTTTGAGCGACTGAGCGTGGACTTCAAGGGGTCCCTCCCGTCCACCAACCGTTATGCCTATTTCCTCACCGTGATCGATGAGTTCTCCCGTTTCCCATTCGCCATTCCCTGCACCGACATGACCTCAGCCACGGTGATTAAGGCACTGCACAGCATCTTCACCCTGTTCGGTTTCCCTGCTTATATCCACAACGACCGGGATACATCGTTCATGAGCGATGAACTGCGTCAGTATCTGCTCAGCAAAGGCATCGCCTCGAGCAGAACGACCAGCTATAACCCACGGGGAAACGGGCAGGTGGAGAGGGAGAACGCGACCGTGTGGAAGGCTGTCCTTCTGGCTCTGCGGTCGAGAAATCTCCCAACCACCCGCTGGCAGGAGGTCCTACCCGATGCCCTACACTCCATTAGGTCACTCCTCTGCACAGCCACAAATGAGACCCCTCATGACCGATTGTTTCTCTTCCCCAGGAAGTCTACCTCCGGGGTCTCGCTTCCACCTTGGCTGATGGCTCCGGGACCTGTTCTTCTCCGGAGGCACGCGAGAAGTCATAAAACGGACCCCCTAGTTGAAAAGGTCCGACTGCTCCACGCCAACCCCAGTTACGCCTACGTGGAGTACTCCGACGGCAGGCAAGATACGGTTTCCCTCCGGGATCTGGTGCCCGCTGGATCCTCCACCACAGACGCCCCTTCCCGCGCCGCTCCCCTGCAGGACCCGTCGCCCCCTACAACACACCCCCTTCCGGCCCTACCACCCGTTGGTGAGCTCCTACCGTGCGCCCCCCCTTGCGCCCCTTTACACACCCCGCCGGCGCCGGCTCCGCTACCCCCGGCCCTGCCTAGTTCCTCTGCCCCGACCCGGACCGAAGCTCCGACCGCTGTGCTCCCGGATGTGCCCTCAACCGGGACGTCCGTGCCCGCCGCACCACCGCCCGAACTGAGGAGATCGAGGAGGACGATCCGGCCGCCGAGACGGATGGACCTATGATGGCACTTCACCCCCGCCGGACTCCTTTTTAAACAGGGGGTGAATGTGATGAACGGTTACTGCCTTATCATCATGTAAGGTGATGTCCCCTTTAAGACCAGGCTTGGAACCCTGGGGACTCTGCCTCTGGCTCCGCCCATCTGGGAGCCATACATAAAGGCCTGCCTCATGGTCTGTATAGCAGTCAGCTCTCGTCCAAATCTGTAGCATAGTTATTAGCCTAATTAAGCCTTCTTTACAGTTTAATCTCTAAGCATCATTATTGAGGGTACCTCAACACGTTTATTAAACTATCAACAATTCTCCTACTTGGATTTGACACTACTGTTAATCCTGCTATAGCTACTCAGACTGACGAACCAGTCTGCTACAATCCATGTGCTGGGAGTGATGTTCAATCAACCCTGTGTCTGTGCTCACTGAGGATCTCCACTGGAAAGAGCTTGAGCATGTGTGATGTGTCCTTTTATATGGGTTGGTGTAATGCCCTCCAGTGGTAGTGTCACCTCTGTGTTTATCGTGACTGCCCATTGGTCGTGTCCTATCTTACTGACCTATTGGTTGACTGTCTGTGTGTCATGTCTCTGGTGTTCCCTCTAGTGTCTAGCTAGGTGTAGTGTATGTACATTAATCCTTTGTGTACTTACAGTGATGTATATCACCACATCCCCCTTTTTTCGTGTTACATATTTTCTGTACAGTGTTAAAGAAAATTGAACAAACTAGGTAGATGAGTGATATTCTGTACAAGTTATGATAACAGTGATCATTAAACAGTAAGTCCAAATCATATGCATGAGTCCAACATTCACTAATTATTATGGTTGAGTGGCTTTCTTGTTTGGTTGGTGAGTTGGTGATGTTGATGATGGCATTGCTTTGCAAATGCCATCAGTGTCCCTGTGCGTAAGGAACCAAGAAGTGGTCAAATCACTTTGTTGTCTGATTTGGACTCACAGGTTAAGACAAGAGGAGAAATCAAAGAGTGAAGATGAAGTGGAAGTTTAATTATCAGAAACGATTTTTGATCGGATGGTTGACAAAGAACAAGAACAGGTGGAGGATGAGGCGGATATTTTTAGTTAGGAAAATTGGTGGAGTTACAACAGAAAGATATAGAAATAAAACTGATGTATCAGAAAGCATATACGGAAGAGGAATCTGAGTGTATACCAGAGTGTTATTACTGTAAAAGTGATGTCTTGATGAGAAAATGGAGACCTTTACATATGCAGGCGGATGAAAAGTGGGCAGAAGTTCATCAAGTAGTATTGCCGGTTGGGTATAGAAAGGAGGTGTTGCGAGTTGCACATGAGGTACCAGTGGGAGGTCATTTGCGAATAAGGAAAACTCAAGCTAAAATCAAAAAACATTTTTACTGGCCTGGACTACATAAAGATGTAGTTAAATTTTGTCAATCATGTCAACATGTCAAGTGACAGGGAAACCTCAAGCAGTGATAAAACCAGCGCCCTTAATACCCATTCCAGCATTTGAGGAACCTTTTACAAGGGTCCTAATTGATTGCGTAGATCCGCTTCCTAAAATGAAAAGTGGGAATCAATATCTTTTGACGATAATGGATGTATCTACTAGGTTTCCAGAGGCCATTCCAGTACGTAATATTACAGCTAAAAAGATTGTGGAGGAGTTACTTAAATTCTTTACTAGATATAGACACCCCACAGCAATACAATCGGATCAAGGATCAAATTTTACCTCAAGGTTATTCAAAGAAGTTATGGATAGTTTAGGAATAAAACAATTTAAAACAACTGCGTACCATCCAGAATCGCAGGGAGCCTTAGAAAGATGGCATCAGACATTAAAGACAATGTTGAGGGCTTATTGTAAAGATTATCCAGAGGATTGGGATAAAGGAATTCCATTCGTGCTGTTTGCAATTAGGGATGCACCTAATGAGTCAACCAAATTCAGTCCTTTTGAACGAATTTTTGGTCATGAGGTAAGAGGACCACTTAAATTCATTAAGGAAAAATTGGTGAGTGAAAAATCGGAAATTACATTATTGGATTACGTGTCAAATTATGGGGAACGATTAAATAGAGCAGGTGAATTGGCTCGACAACATTAAAAAATTGCACAAAATGTGATGAAACGGGTAGCGGACAAGAAATCCAAAGTTCGTAGTTTTGCCAGTGGAGATAAAGTTTTAGTGTTGTTACCAGTGGTAGGTGAGCCTTTTAAAGCAAGGTTTTGTGGACCTTATCAGATTGAAAGGGAATTAAGTGAGATGAATTATGTGGTAAAAACACCAGATAGAAGGAAGACTAACTGAGTGTGTCATGTGAATATGCTTAAAAGGTACTTTGAAAGGGAAGGAGAGAAAAAGGAGGTTTTAATGATTCTCACTCAAAGTGACGAACCAAATCCAGATGACTGTGAATTTGACATACCTCAAATTAAATTGGAAAATGAAGATGTTCTTAAAAATTAGTATAAATTGTTGAGTTACCTTCCAGAGGAAAAATGAACTGACCTGAAAGAGTTATTGATATCACATGGGCAACTTTGTAGAGATAAATTGGGAAGTACTAAAATGGCTATACATGATGTAGATGTGGAAAATGCTGTTCCAATCAAACAACATCCATGTAGACTTAACCTTTTAAAATTGGCACAGGTTAACAAAGAGATTGAGAGTATGCTTAAAAATTGCATAATTGAAGTGGGGTGCAGCCAATGGAGCTCACCCATAGTGATGGTACCTAAACCAGACGGTACCCAATGGTTGTGTGTGGACTATAGAAAGGTTAATGCAGTTACAGGAACGGACTCTTATCCTATCCCACGTTTGGAGGATTGCATTGAGAAAGTGGAACAATCAGCTTTTATTTCTAATCTGGATTTACTTAAAGGCAGGTACCTTTATCCGAAAGGGCGAAGGGGATTTCAGCTTTTGTGACAGGTATATACCAATTCAAAGTTATGCCATTTGGCTACATTTCAATGGTTAACTAACAAAGTTGTTTCAGGATTACCCACTTGTGCGATCTACATCGACGACCTGGTAATTTTCAGCTAGACATGGAAAGAACATTTAAAACATCTGATGGAGTTATTCGATCGACTTCAGGAGGCGGGTTTGGTGATAAACCTAGCCAAAAGTGAATTTGGAAAAGCCCAAGTCACTTTCCTTGGCCATACAATTGGACAGGGTCGAATGGTCACACGGAATGTGAAACCAACAGTTATTGAGGAGTTTCCGATACCCTCGACACAAAGGGAAATAATGCCATTTCTTGGCATGAGTGGATTTGATCGAACAGTTGTGAAAAGTTCTTGTAGCGTGGTTGTTCCACTGATGGACTTGCTGAAGAAGGGTCAAAAATTTCAGTGGACAGCGGACTTTCAACAGGCATTTGACTGCCTAAAAGCTGTGATAACCAATGCTCCCGTGTTGGAGAATTACAAGGGACTCTGTGATCAGATTGAACTAAAGTATCTGACATTAAAGAGAAATGCCGAGGTGTAGAGAAATGGATGGATCGTGCAGAGACCTTCTTGTTCAAAGAGACTGTCAATTGAGAAGGATTCCAGTTGGAGGAAGAAGAACAAAAATGGACTATATTATTATACCTGTTTGCTTGTGTTGTTTTTTGAAACAAAAAGTATATTTACTGTGTGCAAAGGTGAAAAATGAAACCATCTTGAAGTTGATGGGTTTTTTTTTCTCGGAGGGAGGTGTCATGTGAGAGTACCTTTAAGAAATGGGTGTTTATTACTGCAGTGATGTCAGAGAGTGGGTGGAGCTGGACTGTCTGTCAGCTTTTTACTTTTGTTTTCGGCTTTTTTGCTGCAGGGTGGGTTTGGTTTTCATTTTAGTTTTGGAGAAGCTGCAATCACAGCAGGTTGTGTGTGAATCTCTGCAAACTTATGAGTGTCCATTTGCTGATTTCGACGTGGTAACTGTTCTCAGTAGTGAAGTTAAGCCTGATGTCTTTCTGTAAAAAGGTATTTTTAAGTCTTATGGATGTTAAAAGGATTACTTAGTGTTGTATTCTTTGGGGGTTGTATTTGAATTAATGGTTGCTAAGATGTTCACTGTATGTTTTAAAAAGGTTAACTTGAGTTCACAGAATAAGCATTGTTTTGCTTTAAAAATATACTTTTCCATTTCTGTTGTACCACACCTGCAGAGTGGGCCGAGTGCTCCCCATACCACAATCTATTAAAAGTTGTGTGTCAGGTGAACTCCATGATACACTTTGGCGTTCTCTAAAACCGGGCCCATAACAACTGCGATATATTTCCAAGTCAGGATGGTGTGTGGCTTGGAGAGGAATTTGCAGATGGTGGTCTTTCCAATTTGTCTGCTGTCTGTTTCTTGCAAGGTGCTGTTAGAAGGAGTCTTGACTAGTTGTCACTGCATCAGAGAGCTGACTGACATTCTTTATGTCGGGGAGGGATGTTTATAGTGCTGTTTCTGAATGGACTAAAGCAGGTGGAGCATGACTGTGGCTTTACAGGAGCCGTATCCCAATGCTGAGAGGTACTTCCAACACAACGGCCGTCACTCACTCAATGTACAATTGATGTGCCACCATGTTCAGCCCACCATGCATCGTCCAATAGGTGCATGCTCACAATCCTGGCAGTAATCATGGTGCTTTTATCTTGTGGGACACCACTGTACCCTCAGACCTCCAGCCACCGCCTTAAAGCACAAGGTGACTGCTGGGTAAATGGACCGAATGCTGACCACCTGGCTGAGGCCTCTATTCAGCAACCCAACCGCATGCCATTCCAACTGCACTCCCACGTCAGTTCTTAAACAGCAGGCAATTGGGCTGCACGGTGGCGCAGTGGGTTAGCACTGCGGCCTCATGGCGCCGAGGTCCCAGGTTCGATCCCAGCTCTGGGTCACTGTCCATGTGGAGTTTGCACATTCTCCCCATGTTTGCGTGGGTTTCGCCCCCACAACCCAGAAGATGTGCAGGGTAGGTGGATTTCCCACGCTAACCCATGCTGCTGGGGCAGCACGGTAGCCTTGTGGATAGCACAATTGCTTCACAGCTCCAGGGTCCCAGGTTCGATTCTGGCTTGAGTCACTGTCTGTGCGGAGTCTGCACATCCTCCCCGTGTGTGCGTGGGTTTCCTCCGGGTGCTCCGGTTTCCTCCCACAGTCCAAAGATGTGCGGGTTAGGTGGATTGGCCATGATAAATTGCCCTTAGTGTCCAAAATTGCCCGTGGGGTTGCTGGGTTATGGGGATAGGGTGGCGGTGTTGACCTTGGGTGGGGTGCTCTTTCCAGGAGCCGGTGCAGACTCGATGGGCTGAATGGCCTCCTTCTGCTCTGTAAATTCTATGATAAATTGCCCCTTAATTAGAAAAAATAAATGAATTGGGTACTCTAAATTTTTTTTTTTAAACAGCAGGCAATTCTTGAATATCTGTAGGTTAAGGCGCAAGGGTTGGTGTAAGGGAAGGAAGAGGACATCAAGAGGTGCATATTTACACCATCAGCAGCTTGTAAATCACACATGCTTGGGGAATAAAGGGGACATGGTGTGTCAAATGGAGGGTTAGGTAGCCATCATCTTCAATCATTTCACTCCTGCCGCTGGCCATGGCCTCACACATGGGCGGGCCACAATAATGGCTCGCACCGACCCCTCCAAAAGAGTGATGACATGGAACTTTGTCTGTCTCCCTGCCAGTTTGGCGTTTCTGTCTCTGGCTTTGGGTCACTGTGCTAATTATGTCAGCAAGTATGGTGATGTATTAGGGTGATGTGCCTGCAACAGTTGAATAGCTGGCAAGTGTGTGCCAGCTTTGAGGTGTTCAGCGTGAGGCTTGCGACAGGGCTAAATGTGTCGGACTGAGGTGAAGCAATGAATGCGAAGTATGATTGAATCTGAGTGACGGGTGTGTGGTGAGGGGTGGTTCATTTGTCAGGATAAGGCATTTGACGATACACTGATTTTGATCACTCATTAAACTTTCTGCAACATGGCATCCTCGGGGCCACAAGGCTAGCATTGACCACCGTATCTGTCTGCTCCCACTGCCCTTGCTGTGTCCGTCTGGAGGTCCACCACCGTCCCTGTGGAAAGAGGTCCTCTTTCCTCCTGTCCAACTCCTTCAGCAAGGTCTCCACATCTGCATCAGAGAACCTGGGACTCACCATTTTCACTTTGTCTTTCTGCTCATACACCCCTCCCATCACCACCACCATCCCCCCCAACAGCCTCATTAACCAAGTCCACCATCTCCAACCTGAATATATCTCATCCTTAAAAATGTAAGTAGGGCAGGCTAACATGAAGTGGTGCTAGCCTCGCACAAACATTGGCCCCTTGCTGAGGAATGCAGCCACTCAGTAGCATGGTGAATGCTACATGGTACGATCATTACAATTAATTTTTTTAATAATCTTTATTGTCACAAGTAGGCTTACATTAACACTGCAATGAAGTTACAGTGAAAAGCCCCTAGTCGCCACATTCCGGGGCCTGTTCGAGTACACTGAGGGAGAATTCAGAATGTCCAAATTACCTAATGGCACGGGCTGGATTCTCCGCACCCTGACGCCGGAATCGCGTCTGCGCTGGGGCGGAGAATCCACTTCCACGCATGGAATCGGGGCCGGTGCCGGTTCCCCGATCCTCCGGGCCCTGAAAAACAGCGGACCTGGGAAGTACGCTGCGCCGCGTAGCCCCTACCTGCGGCCATTGCTTGAGACCCGCCCCGCTGTTCTCTGCCCCTCACCGGCCGAAGTCCTGACGGCATGGATCTAATGTGGTCCTGCCTTCGGGGTACTCGCGTGGCGGCTGCAGATTCAGTCCGCAACCGCCATGGTCAGGGGTGGGATGATCGGAGGGCAGGGGGGCCACGTACGGGACCGTGCAATTTTTGGGCGGGTAATCCGGGTCGGGCGCGCGGCCGATCGGGGACACTATTTAGGTGGTCTAGCTTCGTGGTCTGAGTCCGCCATGGAGCACGGCACGGCCGCTGGTGGCCGCCACCGTGCACATGCGCGGCTTCTGACCCGGAAGTGCCGGGGCCTGTATCTGCAGCTAGAGCTGGTAGATTCACGACGGGTCCCTGCTAGCCCCTGAGGGGCTATGAATATGGGGTCTTTTCACACCAGTTTGTCTGGCGTGAAAGGCCACAGTTTTTACGACGGCATGGGGACATGGTCCCAAAAACAGAGAATCCAGCCCCACATCTTACGGGACTTGTGGGAGGAATCCGGAGAACCCGGACAAAACGCACACAAACATGGGGAGAACGTGCAGACTCCACAGAGACAGTGACCCAAGCCAGGAATCAAACCTGGTTGCATGACCCGCAAAGTTTGTGTTTTGCCAGCATTGCAATGAACAAGTGTGGATTAATCACGCATCGCGATACCCCCCCTCTGATTATCGCCCCCTATGCACCCCATTCCAAATTTTACCCTCTGATGTGTTTTCAGATGATGTCACCAAAGGGCAGCAATTAGCTGGGGAATGGGAAGTGGGGGGGGGGGTTGCAAGGAGAGATCCTTAGGGTACACCAGAGGCAACAGTGCAGGAGCGAAAATGGAAAGCCATTATCGGGAATTCTCTGGCTACAACAGGACAGATGAAAATGGGAGCAGGCAAGGGTTGTCCCATCCAGGTGGAGGACAGAGATGTGCCGGCGGAGAATGGCTAACCATGTCAAAGGTTGCAGACAGGTCTAGGAAGGTGAGGAGGGACAGTATAAATTTGTCACTGTCACATAGAATGTCATTTGTGACATTGATAAGACTGGTTTCAGTACTGCGACAGCGGCAGCAGCCTGATCAGAGATATTCAGACCGATATTCATTGTGGGAAAGATCAGAACGGATTTGTGAGGCGACAACATGTTCAAGGTCTTTGGAGGGGAAAGGGAGGTTGGAGATGGGACAGTAGTTTTCAAGGTCAATGGATTAAAAATTAGGTGTAGGTCACTGTCCAGGTGGAGTTTGCACATTCTCCCCATGTTTGCGTGGGTTTCGCCCCCACAACTCAAAGATGTACAGGTTAGGTGGATTGGCCATGCTAAATTGCCCCTTAATTGGAAAAAATGAATTGGGCACTCCAAATTTATTTTTAAAAAGTTGGGTGTATTGAAGAGAGGGGTGATGGCGGAAGGTTTGAAGGGGAGAAGGACAGGACCAGGAGAGAGAGAATCTTTTACAACATTGACTAACAGGACTTTAAAAAAAAGTTTTAAGTACCCAATTCTTTTTTTCCAATTATGGGGCATTTTAACGTGCCCAATCCACCTACCCTGCACATCATTTTGGATTGTGGGGGTGAGACCCACGCAAACACAGGGAGAATGTGCAACCTTCACGCGGACCCGGCGCTGGGTTCGAAGACGGGTCCTCGACGCCATGAGCCAGCAGTGCTAACCCCTGCTGAAGCCATCTAAAATGGCCACCTGCAAAGGATCATGTGCATTGTGGTCAGCTTAGACACAGACAGGTTCACAGCCTCTGTGTATTGTGCAAAGAAGCCAGACTTTACTGAAACTTGCTTCCATTAGGAGTCAATCATCATTTCCCCCAGGACAATAGAGTTTGTGGTAGCTAGGACCTGCCCAGCCACCGAGGTATCCGCCCCCTAATTGGCCAGGATCAATGAGGGTGATCAAAACCCTATCGATCTATTGGATCTGGAGATAGACCGCCCAAAAGGGCGTTAAAGAGAAGAGGAATAAGAAGCCCTGCACACTAGGGATTGGCCTCTTTTGGACGGACCTGTGTGCGACCAACTGCAGCATATCAACTAGGCAAGTTCAAGGACCCGCGATCGCTACCTGAGGGACAAGCCCAGCCAAGACGAACCTAGAGATTTCCAACCGACCCACGTGGACACAGATAAAGGATTTATCCCGCACAGAGCCGGTCACCCTGAAGTTAAGTAAAGGTCATCTTAGTTATTAGGTTTAGTTTAGGGTGCAGTCGCGTGAATTATTACATATAGTAATAGGTCTTGTGTTATTAATAAACTGTCTTTGAACTAATACACTAGTTGTGTGGTCATTTGGTCAATATAAGAAACAGCTTGTGGTTCACATCAAAATATAGAAGTCAACACTGCGCCACCGTGATGCCCTTGATTCAGGGAAGTTGTGTGGTTAGCAGTTTGGTGGGAATTTGGTTGAGAGAGGCAGGATGTAGGTCTCTTGGGAAAATTAGCATGGAGAGGACATGAGGGGAGATGGTCGAGAAATTACAGAACGCTATGTGTTCAGGATTCGGGCAGGGGGGACATTATGGGAAGTTTGGTCAGGGGGGCTCGGGGAAAAGAGAGAAGCTTTGGAGGAAGCTGAAGAGTTGGTTTCAATCTTAGTGACAAAGAATGGCCTTACACTGTGATAATGTAATATAAATTCCTTATTAAACCCTGACACTGATTACTTTGATATGGATTTTGCAATTATTGTTGGCCTTGGCCTGAAGTGCCTAATACAAGGGTGGGAACAAGGATGTCACTTGAAAGTCACGAAAATTCATTCACAATGTGGGCCCTTAACTCTGCAGCATTCTGTAACCTGTGCATCAAGCACACATCACATGAATGGAGGCCACGTCCAGAGAATCTGTCACAACGAAAAGCTGCAATAACTGCCTAGATTCATGTTAAAAAGTAATTGGAACAAAACATTCACAAATCAGATAAACCTGAGTTGAATCATTTTAAAGATTCAGAAATGTATATATATTTTTAAAAGTCTGATCAATGATATCAGAATTACGTTAAAATGTCATTTAAGTTAAATCATTGAAAAAGGTCAGATAAACGATATCAAAGTCATGTTAAAAATCATTTAAATTAAATCACAAATATCATGTTAGAAGTCATTTAAATTTGGTCATTTAACAAGTTAGATAAACGATATCAGAATCACAAAGTAATTTAAATTAAATCATTTAAAACATCAGAAGTATTCAGAATTCCTTGGATATCTCTTTTAATGGCTTGGCGCGACGCCGGTCGGTGGCCGCTGTACAGGGGCCCCCTGCCAATTCTAGGTCCAGGATAGGCCGAGCGGCCATGCTAAAAAAGCCGAGTCCCGCCGACGTCGTCCACACCTGCTCTTAGCTGGCGGGACTTTTGGTGTGGATGCATCTGGGGGCGGCCTGGTTGGGGGGGGGGGGAGGGAGGGGGTGTCCGAACCCGGGGGGCGGGGCCTCCGCTGCGGCCTGGCATGCGATCGGGGCCTACCGATCGGCAGGGCCGGCCTCTCGGGCTGGGGGCCTCTTTTGTTCCATGCCGGCCCCTGTAGCCCTAGGCCATGTTGCGTTGGGGCCGGCGTGGAGAAGGGAGCCACTGCCCATGCGCGACAATCACGCCGGTCCCACTGCGCATGCGCAGGCCCGTGGCGCCCATCTGACATTGGGATCGGCAGCTGGAGCGGCGTGGGTCGCTCCAGTGCCGTGCTGGCCCTCTGTAGGGGTCAGAATTGCTGCTCCTGAGGCCATGTTGACGTCATCAAGAAACGTGACGGTGTTTACGACGGCGTCAACACTTAGCCTCAGGATCAGAGAATCCCGCCCTATATGCTTCAATCTTATCACCTCTCATTTTCTGAACTTCTGAACACTTGCCAAGTACATTCATTAATTAGGATTAGACAGGGCACCTGGAACTGTACAGTAATATATGCTTAATGCAGGGCATATTAAAGTGACATATTTTGGATTGTTGCAATATTGCTCATGTCCTGTTGTTTTTAAGCATTCTTTCTTTTGCTGTGCTTTTTCATGTGAATCCAAATTCTGTTTTCTTACCCCTAGCTGGCTGCCATGAATTTCACTTTCTTACCCTGCAAATTTACTTTCCATCATTTCCCCATGGGCATGGAATCAAACTGAATTACAAGGAAGCCATTCCAATTTTTATTACAGGCATTCATTCTTGACCGAGCTTTGGAAACAGAATTATATGCACTGAAGCCAGAAGGCTCCTTCAGGCTCACAAATATCCTTAATGGATGAGATTAGAGAAGTTTACATGACACAAATCTTTCCCAGTAGACACCTCACTTTTGGTTGCAACACTCTCAAAGGGAAATAAATGATTCAATTTGCAAATTGGCAACTTGCCAACTTGACTGGAACTAGGAAAGTCCCTTTTTTTCCTCCAATCCTGAGTCCACCACAGATGAAAGTGAAGAAGAGAGTGAAGTCAGTTACTTCTCATTGGTTTGTTGTGCCTTGGTGAAAGGAATTTAGGATCCCCCAACTGGCAAACATCCCCTCATTGATAGCAATTGATCTCTTACTGACCTCGGGACCTTGCTACTCTGTTGCTTTAAAGGGGACAGACCACCTTAAAAGAAAAACAGTTGCACCTTGGCAGCAGAATGGTGTGTGTGGATGAGTTTTCGACCTGCTGCCTGAATGTTAAACTGGGTGTTGGGGATCAGCCACCCATTCTAAAAACTGCCCAGTTTACATTTGTATTGATTTCAATTGGGCAGTGTTTATATTTGGGATCCAATCTCTGTGGGTGTTACTTGAAAATCTGACTCTGCTTCCCCTAAAATCATCCACGACGGCACTGGTCCACATTGTCCCAACTTTCTACCCCCCTGTCATGAACCATCACAAACAGCCTCTTGGTCAAACCCTTGAAATAAAGTACATCACTGAAGAACGGCACTCTGTAGTTTCTGCTAGTGCTGTAATAGAAGCAAAGACATTGGCCATTGGAGGCTGCATCATGGCTGCGTCCACAGGTGTGGCGTTGGCCACCATGTTGGAAAAGATGGACTCTGGGTTCTGCGCAATGCTCTGTACCAAGTTGGAGCTGGACTCCTCCATGCTCCCTGACAGTCATGGCAGGCTCAGTGGCAGTCCTGTCAATGCACCGTGCATCTCGGTATGCATGACCATCAATGTTCTCCTGTGGTATCCAAATGAAGCTCTGAGTTCTGTGTCGCAGAACCTGTATGTGACCTCGCCTCCAGGGAGCTGACACACGCTTCATTACCCCTTTCCTATCAGCCTGCTGTGGGGCACTCGTGCCCGATGATTCACCATGGGCTGATCCAGCCTCAAAGCCACCCTGTAAAGTTCGCACTGTGCCAGTATCTGAGCTGCTTCCTGTGAGTGTCTGATTAAATGACTGCGCTTGTTTACCAGACATCCCGCTCTTGCGCTCGCCCTTCAAGGTGAGGCTGCATTCGTTAGGCGACAGGTCTTGGGTATCTGAAAGCAGAAATGCAGGAGGGAAAGGTTGGTCTGATGGAAGGGGGAATTGCGTGGAAAGCAAGTGGTCCATGGTTACACCATCTGCAACATGTATTTCATGCCAGCTACTGCGATGAGGGTGAGGTGGGCTTTCCGAAGGTGCAGAAACATATCACCATCGTGGTGACTCCAGTTGCAACTACCTCAGTTTAAGAGGGGAAAGGTGCCTTCAAGAAGAGCGGACTAACTATAACTTGTTATCGCCGTGGA
Organism: Scyliorhinus torazame; assembly: GCF_047496885.1. Classification (NCBI taxonomy): domain Eukaryota; kingdom Metazoa; phylum Chordata; class Chondrichthyes; order Carcharhiniformes; family Scyliorhinidae; genus Scyliorhinus; species Scyliorhinus torazame. The sequence goes on from NC_092708.1 coordinate 256,354,865, forward strand.
TATCTCTGGGCCCCCGCTGCTGAGCATGGAGCCAGAGAAATCATATCGACCACTGACCTTCATGACACACAATCATGGAGATGAACAGACATACAAAGTTTGTGTGCTGCCTGCATTACCTCGGCCGGGTATATAGTCACACGTCACAATCCCAGTGCCCACTAATGGGTCTGACTGAAATTTTTGGCCTTTCACTGTCCTCTCAGCACGGCAGCACAGTGGTTAGCACAGTTGCCCCACAGCTCCAGGGTCCCAGGTTCGATTCCCGGCTTGGGTGACAGTCTATGCGGAGTCTGAACGTTCTCCCCGTGTCTGCGTGGGTTTCCTCCGGGTGCTCCGGTTTCCTCCCACAGTCCAAAGACATGCAGGTTAGGTGGATTGACCATGCTAAATTGCCCTTAGTGTCCAAAAAAGATTAAGTGGGGTTACTGGGTTACGGGGACAGGGTGGAGGCGTGGGCTTAAGTAGGGTGCTCTTTCCAAGAGTCGGTGCAGACTCGATGGGCCGAATGGCCTCCTTCCGCACTGTAAATTCTATGATTCTCCGATTCTCCACTATAACACCACACTGAAATGAAATGAAAATCGCTTATTGTCACAAGTAGGCTTCAAATGAAGTTACTGTGAAAAGCTCCTAGTTGCCACATTCCGGCGCCTGTTCGGGGAGGCTGGCCGTCTCACTTAATTGGCAAATTGCCTTTGCACAAAATTGCCTATTATCGGTATGAGAATGTTTGTCAACTCAGCAAAGCCAAATAATTTACCAGCTGTGACAAAAGCTAAAGTAATCATTTCCCGATTCAGTGGGTTCCTGTCCAGCTGGAGGTTTCTTGGAGGGGAAATCCTTTCACAGCGAAACAATTCCAGTTAGACTGCACCCTCTGCATTGAGGCGGCGGTGAGGGGACAAAGCATTTAACCTCGTGTTAAATTCTGAATTCATTGCCATTAATCATCACTGAGCCATCAGGAATGAAGCCATCAGCAAGATTAGGAAGGAAGATTGGAAGATAAGAGAAGAAAACATATTTGAAGTGACCTTATCAAATTGCAGCTTGCCCTTGTAAACAGCTCAGGATGACTTAAGCAACAAGCCTGCTGGAAATTAAACTCTTGCTGTAAATTGACCATTGTTCTCAGGTACATCAGTAAATCGATATTTTTGGTTAAGGACAAACAAGCCTGATAAAGAAAAACTCTCTCTCCCTCCACTCCGCCTCCCTATTGGTTGTTGATTGCCGAGTCAACAAGCAGGCACAGTTTCAGTTTGAACTGTGAAGACAGTTCACAGGCAGGATTCTCCGTTCCTGAGGCTAAGTGTTGACGCCGGGGTAGGATTTGTCGACTTTCACAATAGCAAAACTGGTTTCAGGGGAGGGGCTAGCACTGGTGCCGTGTGGAACACAATTGATTCCAATTAAAAACAATGCAAGATTCGCCGGATCCGTGATTGACACTCGGGAGGCTAACAAGCTGCAGTGGCAAATATACATTACAATCCCCACTCACACCATCCCAGCCAACCAGATGGCACTGGTTGTGCTGGAGCGCGCCCATCCCGCCGATGGGTCGGCTGGGGTCAGAGAGTATCTAGGGGAATGCCCTGGGGGACACCCATGCGACCTGTGGCCCTACGTGCACAGTGGGCAGTCAGCGGTGTGCGCAACTGCATGGCTGCCTGGCAGGCCGCGGGAATGATGCTCCATGCCCGTCCAGCCCGACCCCACAGCCCACCTCCTGGCCATCCCCCACTACTCCCCCCAGTCCTGGCAGAAGCCCCTGGCCATCGGCACAACTGTCAGCAAACTATGGCGATGTTGGACACTTTCCGTACCCCCTCTCTCTCCCTCAGCAGCCAAGGCGCCTGTTTCACGATTTTTAAAAGCACAAGTGAACAGCGCTGTCGGGAACTCGGCCCATCGGAGGCGGAGCATCGCGGAGGCCCCGGACAATACCAGGCAGGGCCCACTAATGATATGCAAATGATGTTTACTGTACATGCGGAGTGAAACGCATTAATGCCGCTGTCAAGGCAACAGGAAATTGCGATTTGGTGTGAATTCGGCGCCCGCCACGATTGCGGCGTTGGAACCGATTATCCGCCCAATCTCGTTTCACGATTCCAGGGTCAGCCGATGGGGAATCCCACCCACATCCTTGAGTAGAGGCTCCTGGGTCAAATCCCGTTCCAGACTCTCGGCCACGCGCTCCAGGCTGACAATCCAGCATTGTACTGAGTGGGTGATGGCTGCCCTAGCGGACGGACAAAGATTGTAGAGACTATTTTGAAGAAATGAAGCAGGGGGATTCTATCCCCGGTATTCAGGCCAACAACGCTGAAACAGATTATCATCATCATCGCAGTGACTTAAGAAAAAGGAGGTAATTCATTGACTGTAAAGGGCCCTCAGAGTGGCTTGGGGTCATGAAATGCAAAAACAAGACAAAATGGAGTGGAAGCTGGAAATGAAAGCAGAAAATGCTTGGAAATCTCAGCAGGTCAAACAGCATCTATGGAGGGTGAAAGAGAATTCTGATGTTTCTGATTATTCTATATTTCCTGAATTTACTGTGGCTGCAGAAATGCAGGTCTGTCTCTATTTTAAAGGCAGGTTATCGTACGAGGGCTTTTGTGCCACAGCGGCAGCCAGAGGCTCCAGGACCAGATCCTACTTCAGGACTCAATGGCCACATTCATACCGTGGTAAAACAGCTTGATTATCAGTTGGCAAATCCTCCCAATATTCCTAATGGTAAAAGGGGAGAGCCCCTTGTTCAGCCATATTGCAGAAGGTAATGACAAACCACTACTGTACTTTGCCAAGCATGATCATGGACCAAGCCAATCCAATGGAAGTCCATGGGCGTCAATGTCGTCTTAGGGCATGACACCCAAAGGAGGAGGTGCAACCCTACGAGGATAGAGTTGTTGATTATGAACCCATGGGACTTTAGTTAATCACCAATGCTCTGGAAACAGAAACAAAATCTTTGCTGGATTAATATACACTGCACACAATAGAAATGTGAATGTAATCCTCCATCTCACCCACTAGAGAGAGTTTAGGCTATGGTTATTGTCCCTTTAAGGGCAACACAGCAGAGTAAGGGTCACCTGGCCTGGGTGACCAGTCGGGACTCGAGTGGGGAATTACCCCATGGTGAGGAGTTCTCTTTGGCTGGAGGCATTCCAGACCCAACAGCAGACATGCTGCTGCTCTTGTAGATCCTTGTAAATAAATCCTTTGTTGTTCACTAATGAAGTTGTTGAAGTGCATCATCACAGAGGTCTTGCTCTATGTAAGGCCTTCAGCTTTAGCCATCTCCCCCACTGGAAATGGGCAGAATAAGGGCTGGGATATTGGCTAAAGTCCCTTGTTTCACTGGGGTTATAAATTAATTGAAACCATTAATAATGACTATGTCCCTATTTTTGTTTTTTATAAGATGCATGAGAAACAAAGTGCTCTGACCATCCAGGTGATACAAAGGGCCTAGCATACCTCCCAAAGATATGTCACAGGCCTAATTGTAACTCTGTTGTATGGGGTTACGGGGATAGGATGGGGGAGTAGGCCTGGGTGAGGTGCTTTTTCGGAGGGTCAGTGGAGACTCGATGGATGAATGACCTCCTTCTGCACTGCAGGGATCTGATCAAAAATTTGCATAGGCAATCTAAGGCACTCTTAAGTTAAGGGAGAACAATTCCAAACCCACCTCTCTCTGCTGCTTACCTATATAGTATTCTTCTCTTCTGCTCTCCAGTGAGTTTGTTTGAATAATGTTTTGTGATGTGAAGACTTTTAGCCTTTTCTCCCTGCTTCATTACTACCAAAACCTCATGCTTGTCCTCATCTCCTCTATCCCAGTGCCTCTTAGATATGTTAATATGACATACTCCGTGAGATTTACGTCTATCGGGTGTGCATACCAGTTAATTTACTTTGCTTAATTTTTGTTCAATCTAATATGGTCCACTAATTCTAACTTTTAACGGTTCACCCAACACAGGTAATAACACTAGCCTCTATAAAACTATGAGTCTGTACACTCCTATCAGCCATTGCTTTCATTCCCTGCTGTGCTATCCTTAAATGTTTCCTTGCCACCTCAGAAGCCCCCCTCCCCCTCCACCCTGTCTTTCTCTGAAATTCGATATGTATTACAAAGGTGTAGTCTCCGATTTCTTACTTCCAACTTGTGGTAGTCACCACTGTTTGTATAATGTATATGAGAGGTAATATGGTAAGTCTCCTGTACTACAGGTACTGGGATGGATCCCTGCCTGCTGGCTCCGCCCAGTAGGCGGAGTATAAATGTGTGTGCTCACCGAGCTGCAGCCATTTTGGCAGCAGCTGCAGGAGGCAACACATCTCTGCTTACTAAAGCCTCGATTACTCTCTACTCTCGTCTCGTCGTAATTGATAGTGCATCACAACTTTTCTTGGATTAATTTCAGTGGTCCTCTAACTTCATGTCCATAAACCAATTCACTAGGACTAAATCTTGTAAAATCATTTGATGCATCCCTAGTGGCATATAATAAAAATGGAATCTCCTTGTCCCAATCATATATTGCCATTCCTTAACTGTCACTGGTGCAAAATCCTGGAATTTTTAAAATGAAGATAATCTTGACTATGTGCTTTCATCATTGTTTTCAAAGTTTGATGGCAGTTCTCTAATGCTCTCTGTGACTCTGGATGATATGCCGATGATTTATGCTGTTTGATTTCCAGGCTTCTCATGACCTCTTTAAATAATCCTGACATGAAATTTGACCCTTGATCTGATACCTCTTTTGGTATGTCATATCTGGTAACAAACTTGGTTAATTCCTCTACCACACTCTTGGTTGTAATGCTTCTTAACAGTATGGCTTCAGGAAATCTAGTGAACATATCCATAATAGTTAACAAGTAAAACTTTTTCTGTATCTTTGCTTGTGTTTTCTTTATTCCTAGATGTCCCCCTAATGGAATTTCTAGAGCTATCCTTAGAATTTCTTTCCTATCCTCAGGAGGTAATACAATTTGATGTATATCTGCCCATTTGAAATCTGCACGAATAGGTGCGGGAAGCCATTTTCTCATAATATGTGATCGTTTACATAATGTTCATGAATACACTGAACCTCCAATTCTGAGTAAGCTGTTTGATAGATTTGTTTTAATTTGGAATCACCTTGCTGTAATTCTATCAATCTCTTTGAGCCAAACACATCTGTTTCTTTCCCTTTCCCTTTTCCATCTTCATTCAGCTTGCTAAAGATAGTATCAGATAAACTTAGTTCATCTTTCTCACCCTGTGCTCTTAACTCCTTCCTCTCTTGTCTCATTTTATGTGTCTGTGATCATTACCAGACAATCAGGAAACACCCCTGGATTGGATGGTCCGTTTGCAATTCTTCTGCAGCTTGATTTTCTACTGGCTGTTCAACCACAGTAGGAATCACTACTCTCTGTGATCCAGCTATATTATCCCCTGGAATGAAATGAATCATTGCAGTGGCAACATTTCCACTACTCCTACAACCACTTCTCCCGTCATCCAGCTACCTTTTAAGTTTACTTTCACCAGAGAAATGTATTTATCTCACTGTGAATACTGCTAACCGGAATCTCTTCCTTCAATATCCCTTCTGGATAACAAATATATTTATCCCACAATGTTAAGAATTGACTACTCCTGTATCTCTTAAAATTCACAAATCTTTCTCCATTCCATTTTAGAAATATGAAAAAGCTTTCCCTTCACATACAAAATCATTAAACACATCAGCCACCTGCTGTTCACCTGCCCCTGTACAAGTTGTGTGCATATTTTCATCCCTTTATTCAGTCGTATTGTTTTTTCACCTTTGCGTACAAACTCTACCAAGTTCTCTTGTTCTCCAGTCTCTGATTATATTTCCTTTCTGAAGATTATAATCCAACTAGTTTGCCATTTAACCACCAGCATAACAATTTGGTATGGTCCTGTTTATTACAATGAAAGCATCTAACTTTTCTCAAATGTCTCATTCCCGCAGCACTCTCTTTTTATAATATAATAATCTTTATTGTCACAAGTAGGCTTACATTAACACTACAATGAAGTTACTGTGAAAATCCCCTCGTCGCCACATTCCGCCGCCTGTTCAGATACACTGAGGGAGAATTCAGAGTGTCCAATTCACCTAACAGCCCATCTTTCAGGACTTATGGAAGGAAACCAGAGCACCTGGAGGAAACCCACGCAGACACAGGGAGAATGTGCAGACTCCACACAGACAGTGACCCAAGCCGGGAATCGAACCTGGGACCCTGGAGCTGCGAGGAGACAGTGCTACAGTGCAGCCCATACATTTTACTTTACGTTTTACTTGTTTAATTTAAGCTGAAGTCTCTGTGGAATTTTCAACAACTCCCTGTCTTGCTTGACTGTCTTTTCTTGCACCTTCCCATTTTCTCTCTTTCTCAGATTTAAAAATGTATCAAAAAAAGGCTTTGCCCGATGAACCAGTTCATAATCATCCACAAGCTCCGCTGATTGCCTTGCAGTTTTAACTCTTTGTTCCTGCACGAGTTCTTATCACTATATCTTTGAATCCTTCCAACAGAATTACTTCATTAAGAGCCCCATAGGTTTCTTATATCTTTATGCTCTCGCCCACCTATTAAAATTACTTTGTTTAAAACTTTCAAATTCAACATAAGCGTGTCCAGACTGTTTTCTTACATTTCAAAACTTCTGTCTGTAAGCCTCCGGTGCCAACTCAGAATATAACTTTCTTCACTATATCATACTCTCCAGACCTTTCCTCTGACAAAGATGCATAGACTTAACTAGCCCTACCTACACATTTACTCTGTAAGAGCAGCATCCATATATTTTGCAATCATTTAATTTGTCTCGTTATTTTTTTAAATGCCTCAACATCCTTTTTGTCAAATTTTGGACGTGTCTGTACTTCCTTCCTCACCCTGCTCTAGCGTCTCTGCTTTAACTTCCAGCATTTTAAGTTGAAGTGCTCTCTCTTTCTCCTCTTCCCTTTCTGCATTTGCTGACTTTTCCATTTCCAATTCCCTTTGAAAAGCTCTCTGTTTGTCTCTCTCCCTTTCGTTTTGCTTTTCTGCACTACTGGTTCACGTTTTTTCATTTCTATATCTTTTTATAATCGGATTTTAGCCAATTCACTTTTTGGAGAATTTGGTCTATCTAGCAACTCTTGTACATTTAAGTGCTTTGCTATACTTTCAATAATCTCACCTTTCCTTATCCCGGTAGGTAATCCCAAATCCAATGTATCTGGCAGTTCAGTTAACTGACTTTTGGTTATTTTCTGTAAACCAGTCAGAGTTAAATCTTCTATCTACTCCCATTGCTACGGCAAAAGTCATGTTGCAGTCACCTTATTTTAACTCACACACCTCCTCACTTGATTCCACACTTTCCTTACTCTTGTTATGTTTAAAAGTCACAAATTGCCCTACACACAAGGAATTGTGTTTTTCCAAGTTCGGCCAAGGCGCCCCCAAGTTTTGTAAAGAACCCTGCCAATGTTAAATGCGAGGGTATCACAAAACCCAGAAGAGTAACTTGGAACATCAGCGGTATATATTTTCAATTTGGTATACGGTGAGAAAAGATATGTGAACCAGGAAGGAATAGTCCAGTTGGTGTGTGAACAATTAATAAAGAACATTCATTAACTTATAAGAAGAACAACACACAATGAGAAGGACTATAATATACTACGACGCTTAATTGCATTGATGGCTATACACACCCAGTATTACATGAGGTTACCCCATGGTTCCCACAGTTCAGCTCAGTGGTTAACACTGCTGCCTCATAGGGTTCAATTTCGGCATTGAGTAACTGTCTGTGTGGAGTTTGTACTTTCTCCCCATGTTCAGGTGGTTTCTTCCACAGTCATAAATTGTGCAGGTTAGGTGGATTGGGCATGCTAAATTGTCCCTTAGTATCCAAAGGTTAGGCGGGATTATGCGGATAGGGTGGGGGAGTGGGCATAGATATGGTGCTCTTTTGGAGAGTCAGTGCAGGCTTGATGGGCCGAATGGCCTCCTTCTGCACCATATGGATTCTATGATTCTATGATATCGACGTTCCCTGAACTCTGAGACGCCCCTTTGTTCCCAAACAACATCCAATATTTTATAACTCGAGCTAGATCCAGAAGGTAATTACCACGCACAGGTCATTTGGCCACAGTTGGCAAAACCGTCTTCAATTCGAGTCTTTGTTCTTAACGGGCTGCCCGTTTAGCAATAACTTGTTTTCGGGAGACTGCTTCTGCAGTTGTGTGTGGCTCTGATGGCAGCTGCCTCTACTGTAACCCTTTCTCTAGTTATTGTGCTACAGACATATAATTCATTCCCTTTGATGTTACCACCCTATAGATCCTGCTTTTGGCGTATGTGTCAATTTCCATATCTCTACACTTTGATGTTACCTCCTATGTCCCATTGTTTTCACTCTGATCCACACAAAGACACACTCAACCTCATATTTTTAAAAAATAAATTTGGAGTACCCAATTCATTATTTCCAATTAAGGGGCAATTTAGCGTGGCCAATCCACCTACCCTGCACATCTTTGGGTCGTGGGGCAAAACCTACACAAACACGGGAAGAATGTGCAAACTCCACACGGACAGTGACACAGAGCCGGGATCGAACCTGGGACCTCGGTGCCGTGAGGCAGCAGGGCTAACCCACTGCGCCACCGTGCTGCCCTACACTCACTCTCATATACACATACTTATCCTCACACATACATAACACTCATCCACACATATATATTCTTATCCTCACATATCTGTCGAGGGACGGTAGTATTGAGGAAGCAAGGGGGCTGCAGAAGGACTTGGACAAGCTAGGAGAGTGGGCAATGAAGTGGCAAATGAAATACAATGTGAAAAAGTGTGAGGTTATGCACTTTAAAAGGAGGAATTTAGGCATAGACTATTTTCTAAATGGGGAAATGCTTTGGAAAGCAGAAGCACAAAGGGACTTGGGAGTCCTTGTTCACGATTCTCTTAAGGTTAACCTGCAGGATCAGTCGGCAGTTAAGAAGGCAAATGCAATGTTAGCATTCATGTCGAGAGGGCTAGAATACAAGAGCAGGGATATACTTCTGAGGCTGTATAAGGCTCTGGTCAGACCCCTTTTGGAGTATTGTGAGCAGTTTTGGGCCCCATATCTAAGGAAGGATATGCTGGCCTTGGAAAGGGTCCAGAGGAGGTTCACAAGAATGATCCCTGGAATGAAGAACTTGTCGCATTAGGAACATTTGAGGACTCTGGGTCTGTACTCATTGCAGTTTAGAAGGATGAGAGGGGATCTTATTGAAACTTACAAGATTCTGCGAGGCCTGGATAGAGTGGACGTGGAGAGGATGTTTTGATTTGTAGGAAAAAATAGAACCAGAGGACACCATCTCAGACTAAAGGGACGATCCTTTAAAACAGAGATGAGGAGGAATTTCTTCAGCCAGAGGGTGGTGAATCTATAGAACACTTTGCTGCAGAAGGCTGTGGAGGCCAATTCACTGAGTGTCTTTAAGACAGAGATAGATTGGTTCATGATTAATAAGGGGATCAGGGGTTATGGGGAGAAGGCAGGAGAATGGGGATGAGAAAATATCAGCCATGATTGAATGGTGGAGCAGACTTGATGGGCCGAGTTGCCTAATTCTGCTCCTATGTCTTATGGTCTTATACAGACACACACACATCCTCACATAAACACACACGTCCTCACATACACATCCTTCCTCACACACACTCATCCTCACATACCGAGGCCCAGTTGGCACCGTGACCGAGGTCCACAATGTGCGCCGTCGGAGGGGTGTAAATAAATGCAAATGGCGCCCTTTGCTCCTATGGCCAGGAATCACGTGAGCGCGGATCATTTGTAGTTTTTACCAGCGTGGCCCTGACAAGGTAGACCTCGCGGTGGGCTCAGGGGACAACAGTTGCCCCCTTGGCCCACTGCGAGGTCCACCACAGCAGGGGCCATGCTAGTAGGCTTTTCCCCAGGGTAGAGGGGTCAATTACTAGGGGGCATAGGTTTAAGTTGCGAGGGGCAAGGTTTAGAGTAGATGTACGAGGCAAGTTTTTTACGCAGAGGGTAGTGGGTGCCTGGAACTCGCTACCGGAGGAGGTGGTGGAAGCAGGGACGATAGTGACATTTAAGGGCCATCTTGACAAATACATGAATAGGATGGGAATAGAGGGATACGGACCCAGGAAGTGTAGAAGATTGTAGTTTAGTCGGGCAGCATGGTCGGCACGGGCTTGGAGGGCTGAAGGGCCTGTTCCTGTGCTGTACATTTCTTTGTCTTTGTACTTTGTAGTAGAGACCATCCAATTCATCCAAGGGCCAACCCGCCCCCAACATTGCACTACCTGTCAATGACACCCCCCCCCCCCCCCACACACACACACACACACAGGGAGCCCTGTAATAGGAGGACCCCCCCAATACAGGGACCCATGTAATAGGGAGAACCCCCCCCCACAGACCCCGTGCCACACACAGACCCCACAACCCCCACACAGACTCCGCCCCCAGAAAAGGGACCCTTTTCTGGAAGCTAGAGAGCAGCACAGATAGGGGCAGTTGGAAACATTATGGCTGTAAAACTTACATTGCAGCTCCATGTGTCCATTGAAGGAGAGCAGCTGTGCATGCCTGGTTCCCACAGCTACAAGACATTCATAGCTTTGAGTGGTGGTCTGTGATTGACAGCTTCTACAAACCATCTGCAGCTTTGATTCTTTCAGATCCCTTCACCTTCAGTGGCCAAAGTGGTGAAGCCCCAATATTTGTAAACATTGGCCACATCAAAGAGAGTTACATGTCTCGAAATCACACGCTTGAGTGATTGGAATGCACTTAGTGCTTGGAATGCACCTACATAATAATAATATGGGGCTGGTTTAGCACAGTGGGCTTAACAACTGGCTTGTAATGCAGAACAAGGCCAGCAGCACGGGTTCAATTCCTGTACCGTGCTCCCCAAACAGGCGCCAGAATGTGGCGACTAGGGGCTTTTGCACAGTAATTTCATTGAAGCCTACTTGTGACAATAAGCGATTATTATTATTATAATAACCTTTCTTGTTGCACGTAGGCTTACATTAACACTGCAATGAAGTTACTGTGAAAAGCCCCTAGTCACCGCACTCCGGTACTTGTTCGGGTACACAGAGAGAGAATTCAGAATGTCCTAATTTCCCAACAGCACGTCTTTTGAGCACCCGGAGGAAACCCACGCAGACATGGGGAGAACGCCTAGACGCCCCACAGATAGTGACCCAAACCGGGGACCCTGACGCTGTAGTGGTTAATGTTCACAAACATTAGGGTTTCAGCACTTAGAGTCACTCTTCCATGAAGGAAGACGAATGAATCAGCGCTGCAGCTGTTTTGTGGAAGCTGTCAATCACAGCCCACTACTAGAAATGAATGAATGGTTTGCAGCTAATGAATGAGGGGTTTAAACACAGGTCACAGCTGTTTGTCTCCAGAAATGAACACCTGGGGCGAAATTCTCCGGAAACGGCGCGATGTCCGCCGACTGGCGCCCAAAACGGCGCAAATCAGACGGGCATCGCGCCGCCCCAAAGGTGCGGAATGCTCCGCATCTTTGGGGGCCGAGCCCCAACCTTAAGGGGCTAGGTCGGCGCCGTACGAATTTCCGCCCCGCCAGCTGGCGGAAAAGGCCTTTGGTGCCCCGCCAGCTGGCGCGGAAATGACATCTCCGGGCGGCGCATGCGCGGGAGCGTCAGCGGCCGCTGACAGCTTCCCACGCATGCGCAGTGGAGGGAGTCTCTTCCGCCTCCGCCATGGTGGAGACCGTGGCAGAGGCGGAAGGGAAAGAGTGCCCCCGCGGCACAGGCCCGCCCGCGGATCGGTGGGCCCCGATCGCAGGCCAGGCCACCGTGGGGGCACCCCCCGGGGCCAGATCGCCCCGCACCCCCCCAGGACCCCGAAGCCCGCCCGCGCCGCCTTGTCCCGCCGGTAAGGCAGGTGGTTTAATTTACGCCGGCGGGACAGGCATTTTAGCGGCGGGACTTCGGCCCATCCGGGCCGGAGAATCGCGCGGGGGGCCCCGCCAACCGGCGCGATTCCCGCCCCCGCCAAATCTCCGGTGCCGGAGACTTCGGCAACCAGCGGGGGCGGGATTCACGCCAGCCCCCGGCGATTCTCCGACTCGGCGGGGGGTCGGAGAATCTCGCCCCTGGAGCTTCCAGATAAGTGTTAGAACTGTAATATTTTTCATTGCCCCTGCCTGGACTGCTCTCGAGCTTTCAGACTGGGGTCCCAATTCTGGGGGTGGGGGGGGTCCATGGGGGGTGTCTTTAGTCAGGGGTCCCTATGGGAGGTCCCTTTAGTTATGGGGTCTCTGTGGGGAGGGATTCCTTTAGGTAGAGTGTCCCTGTGGTGGTAGGGGGTCTCTTCAATTAGGGAGTCCTGGGGGGAGGTCCCCCTATTCATGGGGTCCCTGGGGGAATCTCCCTAGTTAGGGAGTCCCGGCGGGGGTCGCGGGTCACTGTCGTACTTATTAGAAGGGGGGTGCCCTCAGGTTATCCGTGGCTTGAGGGCTGATTTGCGGTGCGTGAGGAGGGAGGGATGGTCGGCCGCAGGATTTTGCCATAGGGCCACCAGCTTGAAATGACGTCCCAATAGTGGGATTCCTTTGGCAATCCCTCGTATTCCTTGCCTTGCATAGAAATCCATGGCAAAGCATACAGAATTGCTTCCCGATTTACGCTCCCAGGTGACCATAAATCGGTAGCAACTCTTCTCCAGTGGGAGAACATAGAGAACTCCACCAGCGGATTCTCCGTTCCACCGGCAGCATCCCCCCACCAGCGGGCTTCCGCCAGTGTGGGTGGCCACAATGGAAAATCTCATTGGCAGGCGGCGGAAAGGAAGAATCCCGCTGCTGGTAACGGCACGCCGCCGAGGAACACATGGCTGGGGAGGCAGAGAATTCACCTCATCGTCTCCCAAATAGGGAATCTCGCCCGCAGTGATTTCTATTCAACCACTTTCCTCACACCAGTTGATTGCTCTGTGATTAATTTGCTTAGTGCGATAAAACAGAAATAAGTACCTTAATCTGAAATTAGATTCCAGTCCCTGATGAACCTTGGGCCTTTTGCGCAGTTGCCTGCAAGGAAATTGCTGCACCTGCGCAGTTTGAGGTTTTCACGTCTGCAGGCTCAGTACCGGCCTTGCAAATGTGCGCAGAAGCAAAAAGGAACAAACGGCATGGAAAGTAGGTCAAGTCTTTTTTTCTTTCATAGAACGTGGGCGTTGCAGGCCGGGTCAGCATTTATTGCCCATCTCTAATTGCCCTTAAGGGGACAGTTAAAAGTCAACCAAGTTGCTGTAGATCTGGAGTCGCATGTGGCCAGACCGGATAAGGATGGCAAATTTCCTTCCCTAAAGGACAATTACTGAACCAGTTGGGTTTTTACAACAATCGACAATGGTTTTGTGGTCATCATTGGGCGGCACAGTGGTTAGCACTGTTGCTTCACAGCTCCAGGTTCCAGGTTCGATTCCCGGCTTGCGTCACTGTCTGTGCGGAGTCTGCAAGTTCTCCCAGTGTCAGGGTACGTCACCTCCGGGTTCTCCGTTTTTTTCCCACAAGCCCCGAAAGACGTGCTTGGAAGGTGAATTGGACATTCTGAATTCGCCCTCTGTGACCCGAACATGCGCCGGGATGTGGCGACTAGGGAATTTTCACAATAACTTCATTGCAGTGTTAATGTCAGTCTACCTGTGACAATAATAAAGATTATTATTAGAGCGTGGCCCGGTCACAGCGGGCAATGGCTGAGCCCATTGGCCATATTGCCCGGGTGTTGCTCGATGTTGTACAGACCTAGAAGGAGGTGGTGCAGTCACTGGCTGATGCGGCATAGACCCAGAAGGTTGTGGCACAGTCACAGTGTCATGTGGCGCAGTCCAAGACGGAGGTGGTCCACTCCCTGTGCTCCATGGCCACGAGCAATGGGACCCTGGTTGAGACCAGAGCGGGCCTCGAGGACTGGCAGCACCAGGTGTCGGGGGTGCCTCAGGGGTTAGCTTTGTTCCAATCCCCGTCTCATGGAGTAGCCTGGGGGCCATCGGGCACCACCGAGGGAGGAGTAGGGGATGGGATACCTTGCCGGTGACATCCGCAGGGGAGGTGCCGGAACAGAACAGAGGCTCGGACTCTCCCCCAACTGTCCCCGGTGCATCCGATGGGCAGCGTAGGAACGGGGCAGCACCCACGCCACCTGGGACACTAGAGCAGCAGTCCAGTCGCCCCAGAAGGCAGCCACCAAAAGGGACCCAGGTCACAAGCCAGGAAATGCAACAGGCCACCTCCACTCCTGATGTACCGCCTGGGGATCCACCTAAGCATAGTGTTAGGGCCCGTAAGGCCAGAAAAGTAGACACGAGTTAAATTGGCATAGACGCAGTGAATAGGATTGCGTTGAAGGCGAGGGCACAAACCTGTACATATATGTTCACTGGTTCACATTAAACACCAGTTCACAATGTTACAACCTGCCTCGGTGATCTAATAGAAGGGTGTGAGGAATGGGCTTGTCTGGGTTGCCCGCAGAGCAGGCTGAGAATGTGCCAGGGATCCCAGTACAGCCAGCGCTCACCGCTCCGTTGTCCCAACCCCATTTCAACCCCCTCCCCTCCCCTCACACATTAATAGGTGTAATGTAGGCAATGTTAGCAGATGGCAGAGTGGGCTCAGGGGCTGAATGGCCTACTCCTGCTCCTAATATGCATGTTCGCATGTCATTCTGGGATGGATGAGATGAACTGGGCTAGATGGCACTTCTCCTGGATGATTATCTTGCAAATAAAGGGTGGAATCATGGCTGGATTTATGTGCATTTTGTTGCTAATGTAAGTTAACTGTGATTGGGATTTGTGGGGTGAGACTGCCCAGAGAGAAGTGCATAATGGGTTTGTAGTGAATCAGTAACCTGCTTTACACGATTTTCAGGAATCCCCTTCTTTGACTTCAATCTTGTCCTTTTGTCTCCTTACCTATTATACCATTCTATCTAGGTGCTAATTATGAGTTTTTGAGGTGTTGAAATAGCGTGATAAAGTTGAGTTCATAGTTGCATAGTTGATATTGAAAATATATTCTTATAATCTTTTATTATTGTCACAAGTAGGCTTACATTAACAGTGCAATGATGTTACTGTGAAAATCCCTTAGTTGCCACACTCCGGTACACTGAGGGAAAATTCAGAATGTCCAATTCACCTAACAAGCACACCTTTCGAGACTTGTGGGAGGAAACTGGAGCACCCGGAGGAAACCCACACAGACACAGGGAGAATGTGCAGACTCCGCACAGACAGTGACCCAAGCCGGGAATTGAGCCCAGGTCCATGGTGCTGTGACTACACTGTGCTGCCATGCTTCCAGTAGGAAGCAGCATTCAGAGACACCTGAGGGCTCCAAGGCTTCTCATTGACAGTTTTTTGGTGAATTGATCAGTGGATCCTGAAAGAGGAAACAATATCCTGCTTGATTGAGGGGGAGGGTTAAAGTGTGGGTGGAGGAAGAAGGGACCCGGAAACAGGAGAAGCACTATGGTCCATGGTTTCTCTCCTGGGTACTGATAGGGAGAAGCTCTGTCAGGAGCAGTCCACTCGCTGAGTTAGAATGCTGTGGCTTCAAGTTCCACAAGGGCTACTACTGAGCCAAGTCTGTGTAGTCCTCCAAAATGGCTAAAAGTTGTAGTGCTGACAAAGAACATCAAGCTATGTGTTAATAATAATAATAACCTTTATTGTCACAAGTATGAAGTTACTGTGAAAAGCCCCTAGTCGCCACATTCCAGCACTTGTTTGTGTAAGCTGGTATGGGAATTGAACCCGCGCTGCTGGCCTTGTTCTGCATCACAAACCAGCTGGCTAGCCCACCGAGCTAAAAGCTAGTTTATTTTACACCACTTTAAATGATTTGCACACTTTACTTTAATAAAGGAACAGTACTAAATCTATGCTACAGAAATCTATAATAGTTCTAATACAACTAACACTCTATCTCAATCTTTCTCCTAACCTTCTCCAATACCTTCTCCAACCTTCTCCCACAACTCCAGGAGGCAGGGTCTATTCATATGACTACTCTGTGATGCCTTTTTGTGTTGAGATACATGAACATCACCGTTACACTCATTGCATTATACATATCATTAATGTCTGGCACCTTAATATGAGAGAACCATATTAGAAAGGAAAAATTGCATTACTATAGCACCTTCTGTGACACCAGGGGTGGGATTCTCTGATCCCCCCAACCATGTGTTTCTCGGCGACACACCGTTTGCTAGAGGCGGGATTCTCTACTCCTGCTGCCTGTCAATGGGATTTCCCATTGAAGACACCCCACACTGCCAGGAAACCCACATGCGCTGCCAGCGGGAACAGAGAATCCCAATAGCCGGAGAATTTCAGCCCAGATATTCAAAAGCACTTTTGAAGTACTTTTGAAGTGTAGTCACTATTGTAATGTGGGAATGGTGGCAGGCAATTCGTGCAGAGCAAACTCACACACAATGTGATAATGACCAGATTACCACTTGTGATGTTGGTCAAGGGATAAATATTGGTCACGACACTGAGCATAACACTTTGTTCTTCTTTGAAATAGTGGCACAGGATCTTTTGTGTCAACCGGACAGGGCCTCTGACAGTGCAGCACACCCTTGGTATTGCATTGGAGTGTCAGCCTGGATTATTGCACTTAAATTCTTCACCCCACAGTCTTTTGGCTCAGATGTGAGAGTGCTCCAACTGAGCCGTAGCTGGCACTTGAGTCAGGCAAACATAGCAAGATCAACACCTCTGGGAAGAAAGGCCAGTGGGAGACATTAAAATGATTTCCTTCCCACAAAAGTTAAGAAAACCTCAATTTGTACAACATTAGCAATAAACTCCCACCCCTTGTCCAAGCAAAGAACCTCAACTTAATCTTTTCAACCTACTCTAATTGGAATTATAATTGTGGCATTAAAGCTGCTGAAGGAAATAATTACAGTTTTGTGAATAAATGGAGATGATTCACATCTTTCATCTTTTATATGCTATTTATTAATTTAGTGTTGTTAAGTCTGTCACTTGGAGAATAGCAAGTTCTAATCAGATTGCTAATAAATATTCATTGGTACTCTGACTCTTTGTAATTCCAATTCTCTGTGTGTCCAACACTTATTCACTTATTACCCATGTCACTTCCACCACGCGGGTACTTGTTGACAATTCTACAATAACAAACATTCCACGACTTTCCACATAGAAATACCGCACCTCAAAGAGCAGCATTTCATGCAGTGGATTGAATTTTACAAAACAGAAACAAGTCATACGACCCAACAAAGAAGTTTCCAAGAACACCAAAATGGATGGATTGGATTTGTTTATTGGATTTGTTTATTGTCACGTGAACTGAGCAACAGTGAAAAGTATTTTTCTGCGAACAGCTCAACAGATCATTAAGTACATGAGAAGAAAAGAAAAGAAAATACATAATAGGGCAACACAAGGTACACAATGTAAATACGCAGACACCGGCATCAGATGAAGCATACAGGTTGTAGTGTTAATCAGGTCAGTCCATAAGAGGGTCGTTTAGGAGTCTGGTAACAGCGGGGAAGAAGCTGTTTTTGAGTCTGTTTGTGCGTCTTCACAGACTTCTGTGTCTCCTGGGAGAGTGAGTAATACGGGTGGGCGGGGTCTTTGATTATGCTGCCCGCTTTCCCCAGGCAGCAGGAGGTGTAGATGGAGTCAATGGATGGGAGGCAGGTTTGTGTGATGGACTGTGCGGTGTTCACGACTCTCTGAAGTTTCTTGCGGTCTTGGTAACATCTTGATAACGGTCTTGGTAACATCTTGGGGGAAAGAATCCAGATAACCAGTTGGTCTCAGGGGTTGAAGGAAAGGCCAACGATGGTGGAAGTCATTGTAATCCATTGAACATGCCTTCTCCAGAGAGCCATCTTTTGAGCCATCACACTCTCAGTCCAATTCAACTGGAATCCAGGGGGAAGTTCCTGACATTCTAACCTTGTGTCTAAGCCAGCATTTATTATCCACATAAACCATCTTCCACCCAATTTTCTCTAATCTCATCAGCATATCCTTTCTCCCTCATGTGTTTACCTCGCTTCTCCTTAAAGGCACCTATGCCATCCACCTGAACTGCATGTGGTAGCAAATTTCATATTCTAACTATTCTCTGCGAAAAGAACATCCTCCTGAATTCCCTATTGGATTTACCAGTCACTATTTTATTATTATATTGGTCTTCCTGTAAATGGAATTGCACAATGACCCAGAAAAGAAGTAAAGTAGTTAAGAATCATTTTGAAAAGTTAAAATGGAATGTCACTTCACTGAGCCAGTCTAACATAACAATCAGCCTTTAAAAATGCAAAGATCTGAAAGATTTATTAGTCAGGAGCGGAGTAAGGATACAAGCTATCTCACTTCTCAGCCCTCCACCCTGCCCACTTGTCCACTGAGTACCCTTACTTCCCAAACCACATAGTCTCTCTCCTCCTCTCCCCTTGCATCTCCCTCACCTCCCTCAGTCTCTCTCACCACCTCAGGGTCTCTCTTACCCCTCAGGGTCTCTCTCATCCCCTCAGGGTCTCTCTCATCCCCTCAGAGTCTCTCTCATCCCCTCAAGGTCTCTCTCATCCCCTCAGAGTCTCTCTCATCCCCTCAGGGTCTCTCTCATCCCCTCAGAGTCTCTCTCATCCCCTCAAGGTCTCTCTCATCCCCTCAGAGTCTCTCTCATCCCCTCAGAGTCTCTCTCATCCCCTCAGAGTCTTTCTCTCTCAGCCCTTGGAGTAGGCCTCTCTCTCTCTCTCTCTCTCTCTGTCTCCCACCCCTCTAAATTGGTCTATCTCTCACTCCCTCAATGTCTGTCTTTCTCTCTCCCTCCCTCTCTCCCAACCCTTCAGAGTCTGTCTCTTTTTCTCTCACCCTCCTCTGAGTTTTTCTCTCTCACACATACACACACACTCCTTTGGAGTCTGCCAATCTCTCTCTTTCTCTCCCTCTCATCTCTGCAGCTCAGACTCATGTGCCTGTTCTCAGTTTTCTTTGCTTCTGATAGGCTCACCAGCAGCCTGTGGGAGAGAACCAGACTGTGATTAGAGGAGCAGTTCCTCACAGGTTCTGTTTCTTCCACATACTTTTAAGTCACTGGTTGCCCTGTGTTTGAAATTTCCTGGGGTTTTCCAGGACTTTCAAAGACAAATTCACCTGCCACCCCCATGTGTTTTGAACACCGGTGGCAACATTTTCTCCACATCTACTCTACCAAACCCCTACATAAATTTGAAGGCCTTTGTTTGGTCACTCCTTAGTCTTCACTTCTGTAATGTGGAGATGCCGGCGTTGGACTGGGGTGAGCACAGTACGAAGTCTTACAACACCAGGTTAAAGTCGAACAGGTTTGTTTCGATGTCACTAGCTTTCGGAGCGCTGCTCCTTCCTCAGGTGAATGAAGAGGTCTGTTCCAGAAACACATATATAGACAAATTCAAAGATGCCAGACAATGCTTGGAATGCGACCATTAGCAGGTGATTAAATCTTTACAGATCCAGAGATGGGGTAACTTCTGTAGAAAGAGAGCAGGAACCTATTGAGTGTTCCCTGATGACTTTTTTCAAGTATTTTTATTCCAATTGTCAACATTTTACATTTCACAAAAACAAAAAAATACACAACACATTATCTCCCCACCAATAAGAAACCCCTCGCCACCACCCCCCCCCCCCCCCCCCCCCCGCCCCGACAGTTGATGGTAACCAACTCTCCAAGATGCAGAATAAACAATCCCCAACTCTTGTAGAACCCATCACTCAACCCCCCCCCCCCCCCCCCCCCTTAGGGCCAATTTCACCTTCTCCTGGGCTAAGAGCTCCAATAGGTCCCCCACCATGCCGAGGCAAAGGGTTGAGAATCTGACCTCCACCCCAAAAGGACCCGTCTGCGAGCAATCAGCGAGGTGAAGGCTAAAACATCTGCCCCTGCACCCGTCTGCAACTCTGACCTGTCCGACACCCCGAATATGGCTTCCAGGGGTTCGTGCTCCACGTCTACATACAAAACCGCTGAGATAGTGCTGAACCCTGACCTCCAGAACTTTTCCAACTTCGGGCAGGACCAAAACATTTGCATATGATTAGCAGGACCCCTCCCACATCGTTCAAGATGTCCTCTACCCCCGCAAACAGTCGGCTCATTCTTGACTTCTTCAGGTGTGCCCAGTACACCACCTTCAGCTGTATCAGCTCCAGAGGCATTCACTCTCCACAGCACCTCACACCACAAGCCCTCCTCCAATGCCACCCCAACACCTCTTCCCACTGAGCCTTTGTCCCCTCCATGTACAGCTTATCCTCCTTCAAATCCTCCTGGAAATCGCCAGGACTACCCATCTCTCCAACCCCCGCTGACAGCAGCGCCTCTAACAATGAGGAGACAGGCGCTATCGGGAAAGTTGGAAAGACCTTACTCGCAAAGTCCAGCACCTGCATGTACTGGAAACTCTCCTCCTGCACCAGTCCAAACTTCTCATTCAGCTTCTCCAAACTCGCAAACCGCCCTCCCAGAAACAGATCCTTTATCTCCCTGATCTCCCTCTCCTCCCATCCCGGAACCACACAACCATCCTCCCCGGCTCAAATCCCCCTGCTTAGCATCACCCTCGACCCCGCTCCCAACCTAAAATGTTGCCGGAACTCCCTCCAAACCTTCAGCATGGCCAACACCACCGGACTCCCCGAATACTTCCCTGGAGCCAACGGGAGTAGCGCCGTTGCCAGCGCCCGCAACCTCGGCCTCCTTCAAGGCCCTGCCTCCATCCTCATCTACATTAAATTCGGGAGGCCTAACCCCCCTGACTGCTGCCCCCTCTGCAGTACCACCTTCCGTATCCTGGCCCTGACGATTAGAACCGTTCTCAGTTCTGGTATAACCCTTGGAAATGTTTTCTGCACCTTTTCCAGTGGCCCTTGCTGTGTATATAAATGTTTTTTATTGGATTTTTGAACAAAGTATATTTACCGTTATGTACACAGAATACGAGACATATATATACACACATATATAGAAGAGAAGGGCACACCCAAACATACCAAAGAAAAGAAAGTAGTAAATAATAATTTTTTAAAATACAATAACAAATAAAATAGAATAACTGGTAGGGTATTGTGCACCAGCTCAACAGCAGCAACTCTGTATACCTGGCAAAATTATTTACAACACATAAGTGGGTGGCTGTTGGTGGTGGTGGGGGAGGGGGGGTGGAGACTGGGGAGGTAAATATACATTTGGGTGCCGGAGAAACAATTACAGTGGCCAATACTCGAATGGGCTTGTCGTTGGAGTTGTCGCTTGCTTCTCCTGGATGGATCTCGCTGCAGTCTCACACTCACCTCCACTTCTGCCGTTCCTCCCGTCTTTCGTCTTTATTTTCCTCGTTCCCTGCTCCTGGAGATGCCATGTTCGTTATTGTATCCCGTGCCTTCCTTCCGGCTCTCATTTCCCTGCCTCCCTCCCACCTCCCTGGTTCTCCTCTCTTGTCCCCTGTCTCTCCCCCCTCCCCCCCTCCTGTGATTCGCTTTTCTTTCCTCTTAGGTTTAGCTGCCCCCCCCCCCCCCCCCCCCCCCCGGTCTATCCCTCTCATGCTTTGCCGACTTGCCCCTGATTCTTGGCTACCTGGCCTCGCTGTGTGTCCAGTGGCTCCACAGTTCTACACTATGGACTCATTGTGCTGGGATTGTTTTTTTGTTTAGTTTCTGATCAGTCTGTCAATGCTGAACGTCAGCTGGCACATTGCCCTCACACTGAAATGCAACGTGCATCAGTTAATCCCTTAAGGCCCTAGATGAAATTCCCAGGATGGTTCCAAATTTCCCTTTTAACGAGGCATCTTAAAATGCCAAGAGCTAAAATTAAAATCCTCCCAGGCCTGAACTAATGTAATCTAAATGCATACAGATGGAATTGCAACATTTACAATTACATTAAACTTTAGTAATCGTAAGTCGATCAACACAGAAGGGACATCATTGAATCCTCAGTGGATGCTCAGGTGAACCTGGTGATTAACAGCCTCTTGTATGAATGATTCACTCAACAATCTGTAATGAGAGGAATCTGTTGTTAGGACAGTTTTCAATCCAATTAGATATAGTAGTTTATCGGTAATTGGATGAGCCGCAGTCCATACTGCACCGACTGTGGTTTCTTCCACATCCTTGCATATCATTGCTGGCAGCCATGAAGTCAAGATTGAGGGTGATGGTAGCAAAGTGGCAATATCATGCGACCAGTCGCCCAAAAGGCCCAACCCAATTCTCTGCAGACATGGGTCCAAATCCCATGACAGCTGCTGATATTTAAATTCAATCAATAAATCTGGAATATAAAACTAGTAGTGGTAACCATTTGTTGTAAAAACACATCTGGTTCACCAATGTCCCTTTAAGGAAATTTGCTGTCCTTACCTGGACTAGACCTACAGCAATGTGGTTGACTCTTATCTGCTGGGGGTAATTCGGGATGGACAACAAATGCTGGCCTTACCAGTGACCCCCACATCCCATGAAAGAATTTTTAAAAAATTCCCCAAGCTCTAGAATTCCCTCCCTGCTCCTCTTTTAAGAAGCGCCTTAAAACTTATTTCTTTGACAAAGCTTTTAGTCACCTTTTAGTCACTATATCCTTATGTGGCTCCATGTCACATTTTGCTTGATTACACCCCTTGAAGCTTTGGATGTTACAGAAATTGTGAACAACTGCAGGCCCAACACTGATCCTTGAGGGACCCCACTAGTTACAGGTTGCCAACCAGAGAAACACCCATTTATCCTCACTCTCTGCTTTCTGTTAGTTAACCAATCCTCTACCCATGCTACCACTTTACCCTCAATGCCATGCATCTTTAGTTTATGCAGCAACCTTTTGTGTGGCACCTTGTCAAAAGCTTTCTGGAAATCCAGATATACCACATCCATTGGCTCCCCGTTATCTACTGCACTGGTAACGTCCTCAAAAAATTCTACCAAATTAGTCAGACACGACCTACCCTTTGTGAACCCATGCTGCGTCTGCCCAATGGGACAATTTCCCTCCAGGTGCCCCGCTATTTCCTGTAAACAGGACTCTCTCAGCTGAAAGGGAGAGAGCCATAGCGCGACCCCAGCTGAAAAGGGGGTCTGCTGCTCGGCAGCCTTAATTACTGGCCAGTGACTCATACTAGGATGAGTTATCTTAATTAATAAATTAACGATAGCTGCATAAGAAGAAAAAAGGTGCCTTAGAGACTAAAATTTAAAAGAAAAAAGACTTCGAGGTTCGTGAAAGGATAAACACCGGTGTACGCTCCCTGTAGTATTTGTAAATGATTTCCGTGGTTGTTGTTATAGTTATATGCATGTTCTAAAATATTTTGCAGAAGGAACGATGAGTAATAAACTCGACGCCCCCTCACAGGTCGTCCCGAAGCCTCGGTAAAAAACATGGGAGTAAAAGTAAATAGAAGATTAAGGTAAAAGCATAACAGATGGGTTCCTGTAAAAAAGGGAGTTCAGATTTGTCTGTAGCCGTGAGATCAGGCTACCGGTTAGCTGTGATATTTGTGAGCTGTGAGAATCTGTGTGTTTTGTTTAACCAATTAATTTTAGTCAAAGCATGAAGTGCTAAGTGGGTTGTATTTTTTATCGTCTGTCATTGTGAATCAGAGATTATAACTTAAGTGATTTTTGTTGAGATTTCTCTGATGAACTGAAACATATGGAAATTAAAATCAGTTTAAAAGAAAGAAAGTGCCTTTGCGAATAAAAGTAATTGAATATGAATACATTTTTTAATTACGTGAAAAGACGTAAATGGCATCATTCCAAGTTCGCCGCCCCTTAGTTTCTGCAGGAAACATTAACCATTTCAGCAGACAGTTGACCTTTTCTGAATTGACAAAGAAAAATATACATCTCTAAGAATAGCTAATGCCTATAAAATCAATCATTGGAAATTGACTTAAATGTGTGCTATTTATAGCCCCCTCCCAAGGAATGTTTTGCTGCTTCTAATATACTCTTATGGTGCATCTTGGCCAGCTTTGAAGGATGGGATTGCAGTCCCACTGGCATAAATGGGGGCTGGGTTCCCAATAAGATAATCATTTGAATGAAGGAAATGAGTCCCCCGAACACTGGTTAGCAAATGGAGGGAAAGAGGCTATCATGCAAGGGGCCAAGAAGCATTTAACCCCCAGAAAGGATGTACCCCACCAAGTGACACCTTCCCCTATTAGGCAGACAGACACTCTGCAAATTAGGAGCCGTAATACATTGCATTGATAATGGAATGTTTATAGATCTGCCTCAAATACGAGCTCACCAGCTGCCAAATTTAATAACTTCTGAGCCTGCGCCTGATCGCTCTGAGTCTATGTCGTATGCTGGCAGCTGAACGTTAACCCTTACAGTACCACTGTTAAAAAAATAATAAAAAAACATTTTAACTGCAGGAAGTCTTACAAAAGATTAATGACCCTTGGGCACAGCTATTAAAACACCTGATAGAGTCCAGCCGAGAGAATATCGTGACCCATTGCACGGCCTGGTATGCTTGTGAGGATGAGCACACATACTAATTTACAAACGCAAAGTCACTTAGGACAGCAGACATCATTGCATGTCACTCCTTTTTATTTTTCGGTGTTGTGGGATTAGGAATGTTAGTACAGTTGACCCATAGTCAGAGGGACCTTTTTAGGATGGGTTTAACATTGGCCGTAAGACATCCCGCTCAGGCAAAGCAAATAGGAGAAGTGGTCAAAGAGGCCAAAGGAAAATAGTAATACATGGGATTTATATTGAAATGGACGGACAAAATTGCCTGATAGAATTTTATGGCAAACAGGAGGGCAAAGTGACCTGGAAAGAGGAGCAATGGCCCACTACATTTAAAAGACAACAACCTCCCCGGGAGAGCCATCATTTACTCCCTTCAATCCTGGCCCAGGTACTGGCACATTTATGGGCCCAACATAAAAATCATGTTGGAAAAGTATATTCTGCCCCAGCGCACAGGGTGCAGTTACAGAAGAACATTGCCCTGCTCTGCTTAAAACTATACAGGTTGGCACCGGAAGCAGAAAAGGGGATAGAGGGAATGATCAATGCACTATTACAGCAAGGGGTGCTGAAAAGAACACAAAGCCCCTGTAACACCCCTATACACCCCATTCCAAAAGTAGGAAGACCCAACGAGTAGTGGTTTGTGCAAGATCTTACAGCCATCAATAAAATTGTCATCACTATTGCTTCATTGGTGCCAGACACAAATGTCATTTTGTCTTCTATAGCACTAACAACGGATACTTTCTCAGCCTTTTTCTCCATACCATTGCATCCAGAAAGTCAGTATCTATTTGCCTTGACATATCAGAATTATCAGTATTAAAAGAGACTTGGACGAGTGCCAGTTGTCTGCAGGCTCACCATTCCCTCAATAGGATGCCGATTTATTGGTAGCCTCAGAGGGAGGGCTAGTTTGTCAACAGAATACCCTTTTGTTTTTATCACATCTGGCAGAAAGAGGGCATAGGGTCTCAATGGACAAACTGCAATTCTGTCAGGAGACAGTTCAGTATTTGGGATTTCAGCTGCAGCAAGGACAGCGGAGGCTTGGGTCTGAAAGCATACAGGCTGTAGCAAGGTTTCCAACTCTGCGCATGGAAAAGGAAACCTTTACCTTCCTCGGAATGGTGGGCGATTGCATGCAGTGTATACCGAACTATAGAGAGATGGACGCAGTACTGCACAAGGCTACCCTACAGGACGCCACTTCAGTTGTTATCTGGATCCCAGAGAGGGAGCAAGCATTTCGTAATTTGAAACAAGCCATGATTAGTGCCCCTGCCTTGGGACTTCCTAATTTCAGCAAGCCCGTTACTTTTTATGTGAATGAAGCAGAGGGATTTGCAATAGAGGTCCTGGTGCAAGAGCATTGAGGAGGGAAAATACCCCTTGCCTATTACTCGGTGGTCCTATGTGCTGTGGTAAAGGGTATGCCAAGTTGCTTAAGAGCAGTAGCAGCCACAGCGGGCACATAGTAGAAAAAAAATCAGTTTTGCTGCTGCTTAATTCATCCGCAACGCAGCATTTTACTGCGGCTCGACACACTGGGTACGAAGTAATCCTCTCTAAAACCAACTTTACCTACAAGCGAGCGCCAGCTGCAACACTGTTGCCCGCGCCCTCAGAAGCAGAACATATGTATGATCATGACTGTTTACAATTGGTTGAAGCCACCACAATACCTCGACCTGATTTATTGAGTCACCCACTAGAAAATCCAAACATCATCTTCTTCATCGATGGGTCAGCAAACCGACCAAATGATATGTCCCTCCTGGTCGGCTATGCAATAGTAACTCCATTCAAGATAGTGGAAGCTTTTGCTCTGCCTTCGGGAACGTCTGCGCAAGCAGCCGAATAGTTTGCCCTTACTAAAGCATGTATTCTAGCTAAAAATAAAACAGTCAATATTTATACTGATTCCCGATCCGCTTTTGGGGTAGTACATGATTTTGGCCAATTATGGAAAAACAGGGGATTCATAACTTCCTCCGGCCTACCTATTAAACATGCTAAATTGGTTTTAAATTTACTAGATGCTGTTCAGCTGCCCAGCAAGATAGCCGTTTTAAAGTGTGAAGCGCATACTACCGCGGACGATGAAGTCTCTTGCAGCAATAGATTTGCTGATAAAATAGCAAAGGAATTGGCTCTCAAACAGCAGCCACAACTACAAGCCGTTGCAGTTGAACTTCCGTCCACCACAACAGAACAGGCACAGGAGCAAGCCTCGCTACAGGAGCATCGCTCTTGGTTAAAAGTGGGTTGCTATCAAGACAATCATCAAATCTGGATCCACCCAGATACCTGCGCAGTATGCCCCAGAAGTCTGTTTTTGCCACTATGTCGCCTTGCCCGTGGGCAGGCTGATGTGGGCAAAGGAGGAATGACACATGCCATATGTCGACAATGGTATGCTCGAGGTATTACGGAAACAATTGAAAAAGTAGCCCGCACATGTATGATTTGCCAAAGGAATAATCGGTGATAGTGGACATGTTCTCCCGGTGGGTAGAGGCTTTTCCAACCACAAGAGATGATGCTAGAACATGGTAAATATTCTGTTAAAGGAAATAATACCTAGGTTTGGGATACCAATGGGTATTAACAATGACAGGGGAACTCATTTCACTAGTAAATTGACCAAAGCCCTAACGGAAGCCATGGGATTTGATTGGAAATTGCATATCCCATATCAGCCACAATCCTCAGGAATGGTGGAAAGGGCGGATGGAATAATTAAAACTGCAGTTACAGAAGTGTGTCAACAAAATGGGCTGCTATGGCCAGATGCCATACCCATAGTGATGTATGCCCTGAGAAATCAGAGAAATCATAATATCATAAAACCCCGTATGAGATATTAATGGAACGCCCCATGACAACTGGAACAAAACCCCAATGACTCCAGCGGCAGTAGCCTTAATATGGGCAGATGAGGCATCACTAAAATATGCCCAGGCCATATGTGAAACGGCTGAAAAAAAAAACATGAAAAGGTGCAACAGGTCAGATGCATCCAAAAGAGGGAAATACACACCCTTTAAACCTGGAGATCAAGTATATGTGAAAGCACTAAACAAAGATTCTTTTTCTCCTAGGTGGAATGGACCCTACTAAGTGCTGCTAACAACCCGAACAGCCGTTAAAGTAAAAGAAAAGCCAGATGGGATCCACGCAACTCGTGTAAACTACATCATAACCTGAAGAGAATGACGGCGTTGATGTTTTTATATTATCATATTAATCCAACATCATGTAGAGGTAAACTGCATACTAACACCTTAATATACATGTCTCACTCATACGCAGAGAGGGTAAATAAATTCAGTTGTTGCGTTTGTACACAAATTCCCAGATGCTTAGGGGAGGGCTTCCCTGTGCGACCTATCCCATTCGCCAGTAAAGAGATAGCAGAATGGGCTCTAAGACAAAATAGTACAGGACGTGGTGAACTTACACAGAATATGTTGGATTGGAGATCAGCTGGATACGATATTAATAGGTTTGAGGAATGGTGAGGGCCTAGGTTTAATTTAACACGTCAACCGCCCTGGTTGATCCTTCCCAATTATACTGGAGTCCCAAAAGGAAGTATATGCTTCAAGAACCATAAAACATATGGGACCCACTCAGTAGGCACGAGTCAGTGTGATCAGACCTTGAATTGGCAACCCCCTATGTTCCACCTTACAGCTAAAGGATTATTCATCTTTGATTAGTCAGGAGTTGAAAATCAAACTAGTGGAGGCTCATGGGAAGGGGATCGAATAGACTATGATGACTGATAGTAAAGGAAACCTGACCGCATATAACGGCACGTATTTTATCTGTGGCCTTACCAGAAAATTGGGAAGGCTCCTGCTATTTTGGATAGGTAGTC
Source organism: Scyliorhinus torazame (assembly GCF_047496885.1). Taxonomy (NCBI): domain Eukaryota; kingdom Metazoa; phylum Chordata; class Chondrichthyes; order Carcharhiniformes; family Scyliorhinidae; genus Scyliorhinus; species Scyliorhinus torazame. The sequence goes on from NC_092708.1 coordinate 256,383,466, forward strand.
CCTTATGTGCATCACATTCAGCAATTGCAGGACCATCCCCATCACAGGACGACACAAAGTATTATGACATGGGCACAAATGCTGGGAATAATGATGTGGAGATGCCGGCGTTGGACTGGGGTGAGCACAGTACGAAGTCTTACAACACCAGGTTAAAGTCCAACAGGTTTGTTTCGAATCACTAGCTTTCGGAGTGCTGCTCCTTCCTCAGGTGAATGAAGAGGTATGTTCCAGAATGATAGCACCATTAGGAATAGCCACTAATGCATACGAACGACACGAACTACGAGACATCCTTGAACAGGTAGCTAATGACACTGCGGAAGCTGTTAACCAGATAGAAACTGAGATGGTTGCTATAAGAGCGGTTGCCCTGCAGAATAGAATGGCTCTTGATTTCTTGTTAGCTGAAAAGGGAGGGACTTGGGCCCTGATTGCAAATGACTGTTCCACATACATTCCTGATAACTCAGAAAAAATTGATAATCTGGTGGATCACATTTGTAGAGAGGTTAACAAGATTACATGAAAATGAGGGATGGGACTTTGGCTTTGGGTGGTTAGGATCATAAGGACAGATGATTGTAATCTTGATTTTCGTATGGTTACTGTTTTAATGTTGCGCAAGGTATTTTAATTGTACTAACACGGGAGAACAGCCATAGCCGCCTTGCCACCTTGCTACCAGGCTCATAACACGCAGGGAACTGTCATACGTCCGTTTGCCTTACAGTAGAAACCACCCTTCTCTACGGAGGACACGATATCTTTACTAAAAGTTGTTGATCAAAAGATCAACAAGGAGAGAATTGTAGAAGGGAAATTAACATATACCAGCTTCGAAGCATGCTGGGAAATGTTTGACTATAGTTCAACACTGCTTTTGGACTAAAATAAGTAGGTCAGGTAACATAAACAAAATACTCCAGTACAATTGGGAAGGATCAACCAAGGCGGTTGACATGTTACATTAAACCTAGGCCCCCACCATTCCTCAAACCTATTCATATCGTATCCAGCTGATCTCCAATCTAACATATTCTGTGTATCTTCACCACGTCCTGTACTATTTTATCTGAGAGCCCATTCTGCTATCTCTTTACTGGTGAATGAGATAGGTCGCACAGGGAAGCCCTCCCCCAAGCATCTGGGAATATTCTGGTCTTGGCCTTATTATGAAAACACATTGTCCTCCGAACGATAACAAAATGTGTACTCAAGTTGTTTTTAGCCAAGGGCAAGAACATATGTACTACGTATTTCATCTTGCGTAGTTTCCAAGGTCTATTTAATATAAACATGCCTGTTTACTTCAAGCTGTTATTTCAGACTACAAAGTATGCATTCTTCAATCGAATCTCAGAGTGCAAGAGGTTCTCTCTCCGCAAATATATTTGTGTAAATAAATTTCCTTAAAATCGAACCTTGAGGAATTTGTCTTTATTGTGATTTCCATGACACTTCTAGAAGGCTTGAATTACATAATTAAACTGTTGCATAATGAAATTCTAATACTAATATTTATATTTTTCACTTGAAAACCATAGTTTTATTGATGTTTCAGGACTCAAATGATAAATACATTGGAAAACGGAATAGAAGATTGAGAAAATATATGACCAACATATTTTCTTACAGCTCGTACACCTCAAAGTTTCCCATACACCACTGGTGGTACGAGGAAGAGAGCAAGGGTGGTGAGGAGAGAGTTTGGGGGTTGGAGGGTGGCAAGTGAGTGCGCGAGGGGGGTGGGGAGAAGAGGGAGTGTGTGTGAAGGATGGGTGAAGAGAGAGTGTGTGAGAGGGGTGGGGGGAAGAGTGAGTGCGAGGGGTGGGGGACGAAAGGGAGTGTACAAGGGGTGGGGGGAAGAGTGTGTACGAGGGGTGGGGGGAAGAGAGCGCATGTGTGAAGAGTAGGGGGAGAGAGTGTGTGAGGAGTGGAGGGAAGAGAGAGTGTGTGTGTGTGAGGGGTTGGGGAGAATACAGAGTGTTGGGGGGCTGGGGAAGAGAATGTGCAAAGAGTCAGGGGAGAGAGAGGGAGTGTGTGTGTATGAGTGCGTGTGTGTGAGGGGTTGGGGGAAGAGAGAGTGCGTGCTAGGGGTGGGGGGAAGAGGGAGTGTGTGTGAAGGGTGGGTGAAGAGAGAGTGCGTGCTAGGGGTGGGGAGAGAGAAAGTGTGGGAGGCCTCCACGGATGCCGTTCCACCTAGTCCCCATTTGTGGTGACCAGTACTGAACGGCGCTTGCCCGAGGTCTCCAAGGCGAAGGGAATAGATACCAACGCCTTGATTACCTCATACTAGCTGTCTCGCTCTAATATGTAGATTTGCAAAAAGGTGATCCCGCCCACAATGGGCCGGATTCATCTCACGATATCTCGCGAGATCGTGTTTGATCTCGCGAGGCTAAGTGAGCCGGGTAGATCCCAGGAGCGGGGTTTCCCAGCATTTACCGGCCACATTGCACTGCGGTGTGCTGACTTTCAGGCACAATGTAGCCGGTAGATCACGCCCTGTGTGTCAGGGATTAGGGGAAGAGTGTGTATGAGGGGTGGGGGAAGAGAGAGCTGGGTGAGCGGTGGGGAAAGAGAGCGTGTGCCATGGATACAGAGAAAAAGAGAGTGTGCGCAAGAAGAGAGAGTGTGTGGAAAGGTTAGGGAGAAGAGACAGTATGTGCGAGTGGTGGGGGTGGGGGTGGGGAAGAGAGAATATGTGAGGGGGTGGGCTTCAGCCTTTAAGTCCTGGGGTTTCTGTGAGGGAGCCTGAAAATGAAGCTGAACACAGGGCTCCACGAACTGTAAATCAGCCTCTGCTTGGGAGTTGTGGAATGAGAGGGATGGCACAGGATGGAATTCAATGATACTGCAATAAGACTACTAATCTCACTGCAAATGTGTTGTGCATCTCTTCTGGTTCCAAAATGCTTCCCAGTAGATGGTCACGTTCGGGAATCCATGATATGAAGACCAAAGCAGGAATTAACTTGGCATGTTTGGCTGACGGTGGCGTTGAATGCTTCAGCCTTGCCTTTTCCATTATTGTGCTGGGCTCCATCATCATTGAGCACAGCATTGTTCGCTCCCATTGATGACTGGATGTGGCAGACCTGTGGAGCTTCAACTTGGTTCTGTGATCACTTAGCTCGGTTTGTAACATGCTGCTTACACTGTTTAGCATGGATGTAGTCTTAAGTTGTAGCTTCAGCAGGGGTCCCGGTGGTGCTGCTCCAGGCATGATCTTCTGCACTCCTTGTGTAATGAAGGCTGGCCATCTGGCTGGACAGTAATGGTAGAGTGAGGAACATGCTTGCCATGGGGTGACACATTATGGTGGAATACAATTCTGTTCATGCCTAAGAGCAGCTTACGAATATCCATTTTCAAGCTGCTGGGCCTGCTCTTAGCCTGTCCTACTTAATGTGAGCCACACAGCAGAGAACGTCAGAATCTGCATGCAATGGAAATGAAAGATTTAGGGTGGGATTTTCTGGTGCTTCCCGCTGGCAGAATCTTCCAGTCCCGCCAAAGGCGCCCCCCACTCCCCTTCTCTTGCCTCCACCGCCAGAAAACTCATCAGGGGAGGGGTGCCTGGATAATCCCACCCTCGCACACACTCCCTTTCTCCCCCCCCACCGCTTGCACACACTCTCTCTTCCCCCACTCCTTGAACACACTCTCTCTTCCCCCACTCCTTGAACACGCTCTCTCTTCCCCCACTCCTTGAACACACTCTCTCGTCCCCCACTCCTTGAACACACTCTCTCTTCCCCCACTCCTTGAACACACTCTCTCTTCCCCCACTCCTTGAACACACTCTCTCTTCCCCCACTCCTTGAACACACTCTCTCTTCCCCCACTCCTTGCACACACTCTCTCTTCCCCCACTCCTTGAACACACTCTCTCTTCACCCACTCCTTGAACACACTCTCTCTTCACCCACTCCTTGCACACACTCTTGCTTTCCCACCACTCCTTGCACACACTCTCTCTTCCCCCACTCCTTGAACACACTCTCTCTTCCCCTACTCCTTGAACACACTCTCTCTTCACCCACTCCTTGCACACACTCTTGCTTTCCCACCACTCCTTGCACACACTCTCTCTTCCCCCACTCCTTGAACACACTCTCTCTTCCCCCACTCCTTGAACACACTCTCTTCCCCCACTCCTTGAACACACTCTCTCTTCCCCCACTCCTTGAACACACTCTCTCTTCACCCACTCCTTGAACACACTCTCTCTTCCCCCACTCCTTGAACACACTCTCTCTTCCCCCACTCCTTGAATACACTCTCTCTTCCCCCACTCCTTGGACACACTCTCTCTTCACCCACTCCTTGAACACACTCTCTCTTCCCCCACTCCTTGAACACACTCTCTCTTCCCCCACTCCTTGAACACACTCTCTCTTCCCCCACTCCTTGAATACACTCTCTCTTCCCCCACTCCTTGAACACACTCTCTCTTCCCCCACTCCTTGGACACACTCTCTCTTCACCCACTCCTTGCACACACTCTTGCTTTCCCACCACTCCTTGCACACACTCTCTGTTCCCCCACTCCTTGCACACACTCTTGCTTTCCCACCACTCCTTGCACACACTCTCTCTTCCCCCACTCCTTGAACACACTCTATCTTCCCCCACTCCTTGGACACACTCTCTCTTCACCCACTCCTTGCACACACTCTCTCTTCCCACCACTCCTTGCGCACACTCTCTCTTCCCCCACTCCTTGAACACACTCTCTCTTCACCCACTCCTTGCACACACTCTTGCTTTCCCACCACTCCTTGCACACACTCTCTCTTCCCCCACTCCTTGAACACACTCTATCTTCCCCCACTCCTTGACCACACTCTCTCTTCCCCCACTCCTTGAACACACTCTCTCTTCCCCCACTCCTTGAACACACTCTCTCTTCCCCCACTCCTTGACCACACTCTCTCTTCCCCCACTCCTTGAACACACTCTCTCTTCACCCACTCCTTGAACACACTCTCTCTTCCCCCACTCCTTGAATACACTTTCTCTTCCCCCACTCCTTGAACACACTCTCTCTTCCCCCACTCCTTGAACACACTCTCTCTTCCCCACTCCTTGCACACACTCTTGCTTTCCCACCACTCCTTGCACACACTCACATCACCCCACTCCTTGCACACACTCTCTCTTCACCCACTCCTTGCACACACTCTTGCTTTCCCACCACTCCTTGCACACACTCACATCACCCCACTCCTTGCACACACTCTCTCTTCACCCACTCCTTGCACACACTCTTGCTTTCCCACCACTCCTTGCACACACTCACATCACCCCACTCCTTGCACACACTCTCTCTTCACCCACTCCTTGCACACACTCTTGCTTCCCCACCACTCCTTGCACACACTCACATCACCCCACTCCTTGCACACATGCTCTCTTCCCCACCTCTTGAACACACTCTCTCTTTCCCCACCCCTGGCACACACTCTCGTTTCCCACCAACCGCTCGCGCACACTCACATCACCCCACCCCTCGCACACTCTCTTTTCCCACCAACCCTTTGCACACATATCTCTTCTCCCCACCCCTCATCTGTGAAATGACACCCGTGACAGTGCAGCACTCACTCAGTACTACACTGCAGTGTCAGCTTGGATATGTTGCTCAAGTGTCAGGAATGAAGGGCAGCATGGTGGTACAGTGGTTAGCACAGCTGCTTCACGGCGCCGGGGTCCCAGGTTCGATCCCGGCCCTGGGTCACTGTCCGTGTGGAGTTTGCGCATTCTCCCCGTGTTTGCGTGGGTTTCGCCCCCACGACCCAAAGATGTGCAAGATAGGTGGATTGGCCACGCTAAATTGCCCCCGAATTGGAAAAAAGAATTGGGCACTCCAAATTTATTTTTAAAAAGTGTCGCGAATGGAGCTTGAACCCACGAACCTCTGACTCAAGTGGTGCGAGTGATACCAAGTGAATCCAAGCCGTCAGAGGCAAATACGAGTCCCCACTCTCCATCCATCTACTTTGACAGGCATTGCAATTTTAATTCCTGTAATTTTAGGAAGAGTATCCGGCCTAGTCCCTATCCACCTTGCAAGGAGCAGAGCTGGTGGAAGCTGGAGGCTTCGGCCCCTTTCCAAAACTTATTTTCACATTTTCCACTCCCCTTTTCAATTTAAAATTATTGCACATACTTATTTTGAGTATGGCACTGTAAGTACCAAACACAGAGTGGGATAAAATAAAGTGTGGCTTTGAAGGCAAGCACACGTGAATAGATATAACCCCCACCCCCCCCCCTCCCCCCTCCCCCCCCGCCCAAGCCCTTGGGGCGCACACAGCACTCCTTCAGAGACTTGTATTAATTAAATTGGAGCCTTTGAGGCTTTAATAATTGTGCAACCTCGGCTATTTGGATAATGAGGCTGACCTTTTACATAATCTGTGGTGTATCGATCGTAATTAGTCCCAATCTCATTGTAGGTTAGATCAGTGTGTAATCAACATTAAAATATAATTTTGACCCTCTGCACACTCATGCTCTCCACGAATTGTAATTACTTTTTTCTCTACCTCCTCAATACTTCACTCACCAGCAGTATGACTCACTTTGCTGCGAATTTTAAATCCCAATCAGAAAGGATGAAGCCATGTAGTATTTGATTGCGAGCAATTTTGTTGCTGAGGTTTTCTCTCCCTGGCTCCTTACTGATGTTGCTGAGCCACACCAGTTTCCCAACTAGCTTGTCACATGTAGCACCTACGTGAGGCTGAGCGGTGTGGGTCAGGCCTGTCCAACCATGGAGGGCACATAGGGCAATCCATCTCAGCCAGAAAGGGATCAAACCCTGTGCTGTAGGCACCCACCTGAGCCACACTGGCCGTGCAGTCAACTGAGCCGACTGACCCCCTGCCCACGCCAAGGAGTCCATGTTGCTGTGGTAATTTGCACTTTTTACATGCATGTTGTAGTTAGTGTGGTGTTGGGTGTTCTGACACACAGATAAGCCAACACGGTTGCATATGGTACAACGCTACTTTATTTAAACTTACTATTTACAGTTTGGTCTTTGCACTCTGCACGTGGGGGGTTCCCTGCTTGTGTGTTTTAACAGCTCTTTCTTGTTCCCTTCTCCCCAGACCTACTGACCACCAGGTGTCGTGCTCGTGCTTTTTATGTGGTTGGTGTTCTTGTCTGTGATTGGTTGTGGTGTTGTGTACTCTGATTTGCCTGTTAGTGTGTCCATCATGATGTGTGTGTTTGAATATCATGACATCCCCCCTTTTTACAAAGACATGTGCCTACGTGGTAATAAATATGATCGTGTCGTGAGTGCATCTAAGAGTGCGTGTGTGTCGTGTGCAGCATGTGCATATGACGGAACTATGTACATGGGGCGATGTCGGGTGCGTCACATGAACCAAGTTGTACCATAACATAACATAAATGCGAACGAGAGAAGAAGAAAAAAAAAACTTGAACAGTTGTCCAGTCAGACGACATCTGGAACGATAAACAACAACAGGTTATCATGTAAAATTGTGCAACTTGTTAAACATATGAACGGTATTATAAGTCCAGTCTAATGGGCTTGCGACGAGTTCGGGTTGACCGTCAGGGCGGCACACCACTCATCGGCTGGATTGATGGCATTGACCTTGTTGACATCAATGACGGAAACTCGGAAGGCATCCTGGTCATCTGCATCACTTAACTGGAAGTCTTGATGCGTGGGCTGGACGGTCCTGACTCGTCTGCGAGGTTGTCGAGGATGCGCCGGATCCATGGGTTGAGCCGAACGACAGTGGGCTGCGTAGTGGCCCATCGTGCCACATCTGTGGCACTGTCGGTTTTTTGCAGGACATTGCCCTTTTAAATGTAGAGCTCCACAATTGCCGCACGTCATGATGTCACGGCGTTCGTTGCGCCACTGCGCATGCGCAGTGCAATCTTGCGGTGGGCGCGCCTGCGCAGTGCGTCCCTTGTTGTGGCCGTTATTTTTGGCGCGCACCTGCGCGGGAGACCGCGAAAAGCGCGGGAAGCGGCCGCTGTCGTCCGGGCCGTGGGTCGGGAAGTAATCGACGGCCTGGATGCGTTCGACGTCGTGGGCGGCCTGGCTTGCCGATTCGACGGCTGGGGACCCCCTCCGTGCCAACTCGGACGCCTGAAATCGGGCAAAACGGCAGGTAGCATTTTCGTGGAGGACACAGGCTTCCACAGCAGACGCTAAGGTGAGGCTTTTCATTTTAAGAAGCTGCTGGCGTAGGCCACTAGAGGCAACGCCAAAAACAATCTGGTCCCTGATCATGGACTCTGTGGTGGTGCCGTAACCGCAGGACTGCGCTAGAATCCGGAGGTGCGTCAAAAAGGGTTGAAAGAGCTCCTCCTTACCTTGCAGGCGTTGCTGAAAGAGGTATCTTTCAAAACTTTCATTTACTTCAACTTGAAAGTGCTGGTCCAGTTTGAGGATGACCGTGTCATATTTGGCTTGGTTTTCGCCTTCTTCGAACACCATTGAGTTGAAGACGTCGGTGGCGTGCGGACCTGCGTAGAAGAGGAGCATTGCAATCTTCGTGTCATCCGAGACATTCTGTTTTTCGGTGGCACGGATGTACAGGTCAAATCGCTGCCTGTAGAGCTTCCAGTTGGTACCTACGTTCCCCGCGACTTGCATCGGCTGCGGTTTGCCGGTGTGGTCCATGTCCAGAATGGCAGGTTAGTAGGCAGGTATCGATCCACTCCTGTACCATGTGGTGTTGGGTGTTCTGACACACAGATGAGCCAACACGGTTGCATATGGTACAACGCTACTTTATTTAAACTTACTATTTACAGTTTGGTCTTTGCACTCTGCACGTGGGGGGTTCCCTGCTTGTGTGTTTTAACAGCTCTTTCTTGTTCCCTTCTCCCCAGACCTACTGACCACCAGGTGTCGTGCTCGTGCTTTTTATGTGGTTGGTGTTCTTGTCTGTGATTGGTTGTGGTGTTGTGTACTCTGATTTGCCTGTTAGTGTGTCCATCATGATGTGTGTGTTTGAATATCATGACAGTTAGGAGCTATGAATAATGAAAGTTACTGGGATGGGGTGTGAACAGGGACGATCCTTTAAAACGGAGATGAGGAGGAATTTCTTCAGCCAGAGGGTGGTGAATCTGTGGAACCCTTTGCCGCAGAAGGCTGTGGAGGCCAAATCACTGAGTGTCTTTAAAATGGAGATAGATAGGCTCTTGATCAATAAGGGGATCAGGGGTTATGGGGAGAAGGCAGGAGAGTGGGGATGAGAAAAATATCAGCCATGATTGAAAGGCGGAACAGACTTGATGGGCCGAGTGGCCTAATTCTGCTCCTATGTCTTATGGTCTTAAGTCTTATAACCTCAAAATTGCAGCTTGGCCATTCAGGGGTGACGTCGGGAAGCACTTCTTCAAAACTAAAGGCTGTGGACATTTGGACGAAAGTGGGCCTTGCTTTCTCTAATACTTTCCATGACTACGGGACAACCCAAGATGCATGACATTGAATGAAATATATTTTTACCGTGTATTCCCTGTTGTAACATAGAAAACTTTTGGCAGCACAGTGGCCGGTGGTTAGCACTGCTGCCTCACAGCGCTGAAGAACGGGTTCAATCCCAGCCTGGGTCACTGTCCGTGTGGAGTTTGCACATTCTCCCCGTGTCTGTGTGGGTCTCACCCCCACAACCCAGAAAGATGTGCAGGGCAGGTGGATTGGCCACACTAAATTGCCTCTTAATTGGAAAACATTTTTGGATACTTTAAATTTTAAACAAAAAAAAAAGGAAACCCGACACCCAAATTACACACAAGCTGCCACAATTAGCAGTGTGATAATGACATGATTACCAGTTTGTTAGATATTGACTGAGCGATAAGTATATTGGCCAAGGGGTAACTCCTTTTCTTCTTACGAATAGTGCTGTGGGATCTTTTACAACCCTCTGAGGGGTCAGATGGGTCCTCGATTAATGTCTCATCCAAAAAATGATACCTTCAATAATGTGGTGTTCTCTGTGATTCTGTTATCAGGATGGATGTTGTAGTGTTCACAAAGACCACAGAAGCTATTTTCATTCATAAAGCTAACATTTATTTACACTACTTATTAAAGCTCGACCAGTTACTCCTATAGTAAACAATAATCTAGTAATCTACACTCTACACTCAACTAACACTAGTCTCTGCACTCTTATCTATAACTGTACTCTGATCTCTCTCACTACTCCGATGCTCTGCTCTCCAGCCCTCTCCCAGAAGTCTGTGAGTCAGTACCTTATATAGTTCTGCATTAGCTCCATCTAGTGCTTAATTATGATATGACATTAACCCTTTGTATTCTGAACATTTCCCATAATGTCACCAATAGTGCAACATTCTTTAGGAATAATGCTCGAAGTTGTCAAATGGCCAAAATTTTATGGCCGTACCCATCGGCTGGATCTCCTAGTACCTCCAATAATGACCCCCTGCAGTGCGTCCCCCCGGTGGTGGAGAGGGGGGGGGGGGGGGGAGAATGCATGGAACTCTGACAGATTTATATTTTAGGCCAGCAGTTCTCGGTCTTTCCCATCTGTAGTGCAAACTTAACTTCATTTCCTTCCCATGGATCCATAGAACCCTACAGTGCAGCAGGAGGCCATTCCGCCCATCAAGTCTGCACTGACCCCTGTAAAAGTACGGCACCTAGGTCCACTCCTCCACCCTATCCCGTAACTCCACCTAACCTGCACATCTTGGGCTGTGGGAGGAAGCACCCGGAGGAAACCCACGCAGATTCGGGGACAAACTGAAAACTCGGCACAGACAGTCACCCAAGGTTGGAATTGAATCAGGGTCCCTAGAGCTGTGAGGCAGCAGTGCTAACCACTGTGTCACCGTTCTTTATATTGCTTTTCCTAAAGCTGACATCTTTTCAATTTGATTTCAATCTATAAGATTGCGTCTGTGGTAGCATAATCTGATTGAACTTCCAGTGAAGTGATCAGATTGATATCTTCTGTCCTGAACGATCAAATTGAAGAGATGAATTCCAATGTGGTATCAACTTAGCAACTAGTGATTCACTGTGGAATGATTCTGGAAATGAGGATTTCAGCATTCAGTTGAGCTTGAGGGGAGCGCTGAGTGTCTCAGTGAAGTGCTAAGAATAGAATTCAAGCAATTTGGGTCAAGTGACATGAGACAAGAGGGCAAAGATAAGAATGGTTAAACATTTGGTGATATTGGAGCCAAGCTAGACCTCACACATACGCGGGTGATTGATCCTCCACAAATCTGAATGAAGGGTCAAACAGAAGAGTTTTGTATAACGTCAATGTCAAGTTTGTCACTGACACCAAGTTTATTAGCACAGCAGAATGGTGCTGAAGATTGCAACGAACTATTGATAAATCGGAGGACTTTGCCACAGTGAGTAGTGTCCCCGCCTGTCTGTGCCAGAGGCTCCAGATTCAAGTCGACTCAAGGAAGGTGCGTTCATAATATAGGCAAACAAATTGAGTATCAACCTGCAACTCCTTCCAATACAAACCAATGGCAGGTGGCAACAGCGAGAGAGGCTCCTGGCCAATGATGTGAAAAGAAAATTGAAGCTCCCACCATCACTATCCATAGCTCCAGATTGCAACATGGATGGAAGCACAGGAGGGGGGGGGGGCAATTTAGCATGGCCAATCCACCTAATATGGACAGCTTTGGACTGTGGGAGGAAACCGGAGCACCCGGAGGAAACCCACACTCACAGGGGGTGGATGTTCAAACTCCACACAGTCACCCGAGACCGGAATTGAACCCAAGTCCCTGGAGCTGTGAGGCATCAATGCTAACCACTGTGCCATCATGCCGCTACATCCTCCCTCTTGTGTGGAGCGGGGTGCTGGAGAATTGGAAGGCGCCAATCCCATTTTCTCTCTGCCGCTGGATTCTCCGCCTCTCTGGGAACTCTGTTACCTTCGGCGTGGGACAGAAAATTTTGCCCATTGTCCCTCTACTACCAAAAATAATCACTTTTTAAAAAATGTTTCCAATTAAGGGGCAATGTAGCGTGGCCAATCCACCTACCCTGCATATCACTGGGTTGTGGGGGTGAGACCCACACAGTCACGGGGAGAATGTGCAAACTCCATACAGACAGTGACTCAGAGTCGGGATTGAACCTGGGACCTCGGCACCGTGAGGTAGCAATGCTACCCACTGCGCCACTGTGCAGCCCCAACCGTCACTTCACGGTTCTCCGCATTATTTTTATCTGCCACTTGTCTGCCCATTCCATCAGTCTGTCTGTCTATGTGTTTTTGAGGTTTTACACTATACTCCTCACAGGAGGTTGAATATACGTTCGTACAGGAAGCCACTCGAGCTGTGGTGTTCTCACCATTCCAGAAATAAACCTCCTGGTTTGTGTGCTGGTTTCCCAGTCAGTTTGATCAGCAGTAGTCTGCTATTGGGTAGACCAGGGCCAGTGAAGCAGTGCATTATATGTTGGCTCTACGGCCCTGAGTGGGTACACGCCAGTTGCCTTCCGTGTGGGAGGGGGGGTGACTGCAGGCTCTACTGGAGCCTGTGAGTGCGCGTCGGGGGATATTGCTGCCACAAGCCAGAAAGAGGGGCTTCCACACAGAACCAAGAAAGCATGGACAGAGGCGGTTACTCTGGTCAGCGGCCATGAAGTAGACTGAAGGACCTGGAAGCAGTGCAGGAAGAGGTTCAATGACTTCCTGTGCTCTGCCAGTGTGAATCCAGTTATAACCGCAGAGCAATGTGTTTGTGTGCGACTGCAGTTGATGGGCTCCTGGGTGTCTTGCCCCGAGATTAGCTTGGCACATCTCCCTGTGACCTGAAAGACTGCATGTGAGTAGACACAATAGCTGTCATGTGTGGAAGGATGAAGTGCCACAGTGTGATGGGTACCTATCAGTGTGGTGGGAAGCATGGTAGCACAGTGGTTAGCACTGTGGCTTCACAGTGCCAAGGTCCCAGGTTTGATTCCCGGCTGGGTCTCTGTCTGTGCGGAGTCTGCACATTCTACTCGTGTCTGTGTGGTTTTCCTCCGGGTGCTCTGGTTTCCTCCCACAAGTCCCGAAAGACGTGCTTGTTCGGTGAATTGGACATTCTGAATTCTCCCTCCGTGTACCCGAACAGGCGCCGGAATGTGGCAACTAGGGGCTTTTCACAGTAACTTCATTGCAGCATTAATGTAAGCCTATTTGTGACAATAAAGATTATTATTATTATATTATAAATCTGCAACTTCAGGCAGGAGGACAGAATGTTCAAGCATGTAGAAGGGGGATTAATGAAAGCAAAATTTTCATTACAGGAAAAAAGGTGTCCAATGTCCAGGAGAGAGAGTGAACAGGTGGTCGTGAGCGAGGGAGAACAGGTGGTAGTGAGCGAGGGTGGACAGGTGGTCGTGAGCGAGGGAGAACAGGTGGTAGTGAGCGAGGGTGGACAGGTGGTAGTGAGCAAGGGTGAACAGGTGTTAGTGAGCGAGAGTGAACAGGTGGTAGTGAGCAAGGGTGAACTGGTGTTCGTGAGTGAGTGTGAACAGGTGGTAGTGAGCGAGGGTGAACAGGTGGTAGTGAGCGAGGGTGAACAGGTGGTAGTGAGCGAGGGTGGACAGGTAGTAGTGAGCGAGGGTGAACAGGTGGTAGTGAGTGAGGGTGAACAGGTGGTAGTGAGCGAGGGTGAACAGGTGTTAGTGAGCGAGGGTGAACAGGTGGTAGTGAGCAAGGGTGAACTGATGTTACTGAGTGAGGGTGCACAGGTGGTAGTGAGCAAGGGTGAACTGGTGTTAGTGAGTGAGGGCGCTAAGATGGTAGTAAGCAAGGATAAATGTGTGGTAGTGAGTGAAGGTGAGCACATGGTAGTGAGTGAGGGCAGATAAATGGTAGTAAGCGAGGATAAATGTGTGGTAGTGAGTGAGGGTGAATGGGTGATAGTGAGTGAGGGCGGATAGATGCGGGGTCCACTTTTACCAACCGGCCAACATTCGGGACCGATGTCGGCCGACCTTCACGACCCATGCCAGCCGACCTTCACGACCTACGCTGGCCGACCTTCACAACACACCATTTTCGCTTACCTTTCATGCGACAGGTGAGCCTGCTTGATTGTGAGATCCTGGCCGATTTGTATCTTGATCACAAAATGATCCATCTTCAGTTCTTCACAGCGCTGTTTCCCAGCTTGCTCACAGCAAGAAAATGGAAGAATCTCTCCTCCATGATTTCACGCCGAAAGCACAGATGTACAGGATGCATGATGTCAATGTACATGCCGAGTGGCTAACCTGCTCTCTGCCACCACTTCTGGCCAGAAGGTTCTGTTGTGTTATGCTTCTTCATGTAGCATAAGCTGCTTCCTTGATGTATACTCTGACAAAGGAAGGTTCAGACTTGAAGATAGGTTTAACACATTTATTGAACAGTTAACAATTCTCCGACTTGAGTTTGACTCTCCTGCTAATCTTGCTATAGTAAATCAATCTAACTAACCAGTCTGCTCTAAGCCATGTCGTGGGTGTGATGTTTCTGATCTGTCCCTGTCCTTCTCTCTGAGTGTCGCCTGTGGATAGAGAAAGAGCATGTGTGCCCTCTCCTTTTATATGTGTTGCCCCCTTGTGGTAGTGTCACCTCTGGGTGTCTTGACTGCCCGTTGGTCGTGTCCTATTCTAAATGTTCATTAGCTGTATGTCTGCATGTCATGATGTCTCTGGTGCTCCCTCTAGTGCTCACTTAGTTTTAGTGTATTTACATTAACCCCTTGTGTATTTACAGTGACGCATATCACCACATCCCCCCTTTTTTCGTGTTACATATTTCTGTACAGTGTAAAGAAAATTGAACAAAATAGGTAGATAAGTGATGACATGTACAAATCATGATGACAGTGATGATTATACAATTCCAAATAATATGTATGAGTCCAAAGTTCATGAATTTATATGGTCGAGTGGCTTATTGAATTGTCGATGTTGATGTTGTCATTTCCTTGTGAATGCAGTCAGTGTCCCTGTGCTTAGGGAACCAAGAAGTCATCAGGAGATGTGTAAATGGTCAAATCACTTTGTTGTCTGATTTGGACTCTTTTTTTCTATGCTTGTGGTAGCGATGCAGTGTGTCATCTGTGTTGTCCGACCTGGACTGTTTCTTGTGATTGCGATATTGATGCCGTATGTCAGCTGCCTTGAAAGCTGGTCTGCTTGATCATAGTGGAGCAAATTTGAATCGGTGAGATTTGCTGTCATGCCTTGGTATGGCTGTACTCTTGCCAGTGTTAGGAGCTGTGCTGTTACATTGTCCTGCATTTGCAGAGTTGTACCATCTCGTACCAGGCGTTGTTCCATTGTTGTTGTTTTTGTCATGCTTGTTGTTGACGTTGGTGCCTTTGGTACGCTTCTTGTTGTTGTCTTTGTTGTTGCTTTCGTAGGTTTTGTTGTTGTGTTTGTTGCGCTCAATGACCACACCGAGTGGAGAATTCGAGTCCTTCACAAAGTTCCTTGTGTCAGTGTCCTTTGTGGCATCTGCTGTTTCATTGAGCGAGCCGTCTCTGATTCCTCGGCGCTTCCCGTCTGGAGTCATGTCCGGTTCACTAGAATCATCTTTGGCTTGTCGATGCTCCCCGTCTGGAGTCCTTCCTGGTTCATCTGAATCAGCTTTGGTTTCTTGACACTCCCCGTCCGGAGTCATTTAAGGTTCACTTGAATCATCTGAGGTGTCACTTGAATCATCTGAGGTGTCTTGATGCTGGTAGTCACGGATCTTGAGTTGAACTATATAGATTCAACAGGCACTCACTGGTAGCATGTTGTGTTATGCTTCTTCATGTAGCATCAGCTGCTTCCTTGATGTATACTCTGACGAAGTAAGGTTCAGACTTGGAGATAGGTTTAACACATTTATTGAACAGTTAACTATTCTCCTACTGTTTTTGAAAACTCACCACTATTCTTTGAAGTCCCCCTATACCAAAAGGGGCCGACATTCTAAATGGTGAACAGGGATTCTCACTCCCTGTCTCCGATGCAGGCTTCGGTGGGTGCTATTCAGGTCAAACTATATTTTCAAGTTATCCCCCGGTATAACCCATACCTTCACCGAAGATTTCATCCACTTACCACTTAGTAGCATCAATCCTGGGTCCCACATTGTTAAGTAAGTAAAGTAGACTTTGGAATAACCACTACTTCAGGTTAAATTAAGTTATTTTATTATTAGATTTTTTTTTCTTTTAAAAGCTGCAATTACTGTCTTTACAGAATAGTAAAAAGATCTTGCTTCTGGATCCTTCTGGTTGGTTGAAGGGACCTTCAGGCCCAATTTGACAATCAATCTTCTTTTTAAAATCTGGTCTTCTTTAGATGTATTCGCTGATGAGCTTGGTTGCTATGTCCTATCTTTCCCATGGACCGAGCTATGAGAGCTGGCTCTGCTGGCTATCTCTGAGCTGACTCTGAGCTGACTTTGCCTCCTCTTTAAATTCTAGTCTTCCTTAGATGTATTAGCTATTTTAGCTCGGCTGCTTTGCTCTGTCTCTTTCCCATGGCCGAGCTGACTGTAATCTGACTCTGCTTCTCCACCTCTCTCTCTCTCTCTCTGAGTTCTGCTTCTGGTTCTGGTTCCTGCTCTGGTCTCTAGGTTTATATATTTTTCTAACAGTTATCTAGTTTTTATGACTTTATTGAAAGTAACTTTTTTCACTTTGATTGTAAAAAGTATCTTTAATCTAAACATTCTAATCTAAGTACTCATTTTGACATACCCTCACCTCTCATAGGTCTGATTACATTGTGTCCATTGTGATATTCAAAAATGCTTTGACTTCAAGAGGTGTTACTTTTAATTCCTGTCATTTCTATAGTTTTATTTTCCAATTGTGTCCTCAGCTCATAATTTTGACTTTGATATTGCCTTTGAATTATGTTTCTCGTAGACTGATAGTCTCCAGTTTTCTTTAATTTACCTGGTATTAGCAAAATTTTCACACCTAGAATTGTCACCAAATTCACCAAATCCATTCTTTTCCAGCTGCTCACTAAGGTAGTTACTTTCAATGAAGGTGTGAGCCATTGTTTTTGGCTTCATTCAAAATCCTGTTTGTCTTGGTTGCTAAGCCTGCTTGACCAAGGATATCTGCATTTTACAATCCTTCCCTGGCAGCTGCTGTTAACCCTTTGTGGGATCTTGCCCTGAATTCTCTCATGTTTCTCACAGACCAGATATTGCCAGGCTTCCATGTTTCAAATGACACATCTTTCCATATTTTCAATTACACTACTTGAGTTCGACTCACCTGCTAATCTTGCTATAGTAACTCAATCTAACTAACCAGTCTGCTCTAAGCCATGCATGCGGTGGGTGTGATGCTTCTGATCTGCCCCTGTTCTTCTCTCTGAGTGTCGCCTGTGAAATGAAAAAGAGCATGTGTGCCCTGTCCTTTTATATGGGTTGCCCCCTTGTGGTAGTGTCACCTCTGGGTGTCTTGACTGCCCATTGGTCGTGTCCTATTCTATGTGTTCATTAGCTGTATGTATGCATGTTATGATGTCTCTGGTGCTCCCTCTAGTGTTCACTTAGTCTTAGTGTATTTACATTAACCCCTTGTGTATTTACAGTGATGCATATCACCACAGGATCCATCGTTCCATTTAAAACCCAGACACAGCCAGCATTCTCAATTTAAAAGCCGTACACGGCCGTTGGCCGCTTCTCTCATAATCAGGAATGACACGATTGATTATTCAGTGACCCTCCCGACACCTGCCCGTGACCCACCCACGGGTCACAACCCACAGTTTGAAAAACCCTGGTCTTAGAGATGCCAGACATAAATGAAGCCATCAAGTTAGGGGCTAGCAATCATTCTGACGAAAATGACCAGTGCTGGGAATGGGGGTGGGAAGTCCATTATGGGCCCCTCCCACCTTTTAAAAAACACTCCAGAGGCCTCCTGACTCCATGTTGGGTAAAGAAATCTAACGTGGAGATTTTCACTCTCTGAATAGTTTTGTCATTTAAAGGCCCTTTTTAACCAAGTACCACAATTCTCAAAATGGTGATTGATAACACTGGGTTCCTACAAATAGCATCAGTGATTGAACCATAGAATAGAACGTTTATTGCACAGAAAGAGGCTACAAGGCCCATCATGTCTCCACCGGCCAAAAACTCAGCCTCCCAGTCTATTCCCACTTTCCAGCATTTGGTCCTTAGCCCTGTAGATTACTGCACTTGAGGGGTGTAGCGCACAATGACTTACGAGAGAGACGAGTAGTGATGAAGTCGATGAGGCTTTATTAAGCGAGACTTGTCCCCAGCAGTTCAGCAACAGAATGAAGCGGCGGGGAGAAGCTCGGGTTCTTATACTCCGCCTTCAGGGCGGAGCCAGGAGTCAACAGCCAACCAGGACCCGGGATCTGTCAGCCAATAGCATCACGGCTTCACAGTCCCACATGACCCCTAATACATGCCACCACATTCACCCCTTGTTAAAAATGAACCCGGCGGGGTGGTGGTTCGCATGTTGGTAGGGCTTTACAAGGCTGGTCCTGGGAGGAAAATTTCGGGCATGTTATTACAGTTTTAGCCCTACACTGGGCTATGTACAAGGTTTGTGAAACTATTTACAATATTAGTAAGAGAAGAAAGGTTTTTGTTACAGTCCAACAACATTCTTGGTGTCACGCCGATGCCACGAGTCGAGCGGGCGGTCTGGTCTTCCTCGTCGATCGCCTCAGCCCCGGTGGTGGTGTAGGTGCTTGTTCCGGCGTTGTAGCGCACAATGACTTACGAGAGAGACGAGTAGTGATGAAGTCGATGAGGCTTTATTGAGCGAGACTTGTCCCCAGCAGTTCAGCAACAGAATGAAGCGGCAGGGAGAAGCTTGGGTTCTTATACTCCGCTTTCAGGGCAGAGCCAGGAGTCAACAGCCAACCAGGACCCGGGATCTGTCAGCCAATAGCATCACGGCTTCACAGTCCCACATGACCCCTAATACATACCACCACAAGGGGCACATCCAGGCACCTTTTAAATGAGTTGAGGGTTTCTGCCTCCACTCCCCTTTCAGACAGTGAGTTCCAGACTCCCCAACCCTCTGGGTGAAAACATTTGTCCTCATATCCCCTCTAATCTTTCTATCAATCACTTTAAATCTGTGCCCTAGTCACTGACCTCTCTGCTAAAGTAAATAGGCCCTTCGCATCCACTCTGTCCAGGACCCTCATAATTTTGTACACCTCAGTCAAATCTCCCTCAGCCTCCTCTGTCCAAAGGAGAACAACCCCAGCCTCTCCAATCTGTCCTCATTGATGCAATTTCCCAGTCCCTTTTTTTTAATGTATTCTAGTCCAAACATATTCAAAGGTACAAAAACATAAATAAATCAAAGAACATTCTCCACACCTCGCAGTTCATCCAGGTTTTTCCCCCTTTTCACCACCCTTCCCTCCCCCACCCCACTGCCCCGCAATGAACAATTCCTCAAACATGGTCATGAACAGTCCCCACCCTGTCTCAAAGCCCTCCGCTGATCCCCTCAATTGGAACTTGGGGCGGGTTCTCCGGTCGCCGATGCCGAAATCACGTTCGGCAATTGGCCGGAGAATCAAAGTTCTCCACCGAATCGGGTTCGGTGCCGCTTTCGCGATGTTCTGCCCCCTCCAAAGCGGCATATCGACGCCCTCGGGACATTGCCTGAGGCCCGCCCCCGATGCTCCGCCCCCGACCGGCCGAGTTCCGGACGCCGTCGGTCGCGTGTGGTCTCATCCATCGGGAACTCAGCGGGGCGGCTGCGGACTCAGTCCAGCACCACCACAGTTGGGGAGGGTCGATCCGCCGTCAAGGGAGGGCCTTATGAAAGGCTGGTGGCACTGTGGGGGCGGTGGTCCAGGGTGCGAGAGCTGGTCGAAGGGGGGGCACTATTTTGCGGGCCGTATCCGCGAGCGGCCTCCGCCATGCTGCACGGCGCGGTCGCTGCAGGCCGCATGCGCAGCCACGGACTCGGCAAGTCTCCAGGCCGTATCGGCAACTAGAACCGGGTGCTCTACGCTACCGGCATGCTAGCCCCAGCCAAATGGAGGATCGGTGGCCATTTTACACCATTTTATCTGGCGTAAAGCACCACCATTCCTACGCCGGCGTGGGGACATGGCCCCAGAATCGGAGATTCCAGCCCCAGATCTTTTCCAGCTGGAGAAAGTAGTACAGATCCCCCAGCCAGGCCGCCACCCCAGGAGATGTTGTCGTCCGCCGTTCCAACAGAATCCTTCAACGGGCAACTAGAGAGGCGAAGGCTCACGCACCCTGAACCCCCCCTCAGCCTTTGATAAAATCCCCCCTTGTCGGCCTTCCTCCATCACCTCCAACATTTCCGATACCCCAAAACTCGCCACCATAGGGTCCGGCCCAACCTCTACCCCCACAATCTTTGATAAGGCCCCAAACACCGCCTCCCAGTATCTTTCCAACTTCTCACAGCTGCAGAACATATGTGCGTGGCTCGCAGGTCCTTGCCCACACTTCTCACACTCGTCTGCCATCCCCTGGAAGAACCCACTCATCCTCGCCCAAGTCAAATGCATCCTATGCACCACCTTAAACTGAATCAAACTCAGCCTTCTCCTCGTCCATAGAGACCACTACCTCCGGTACCCGTCCCTTCGACGGGGTCACGATCACATTTAATAACTGCCTAATGTTACAGGAAAGCTGCTTGCCCTTCACAAAATCCCGTTTGCTCCTCTGCGACCACCCCCGGAATGCATCATTTCATCCTCCCCGCCACCAACTTAGCATTCTCCGCCCCCCATCACCCACCAACACCGCTCGGCTCACTACAAAAAAGTCAATTCTGGAGTACACTTGCACACGTGGGGGAAGAAGGAGTACTCCCTCTCCCCCCGGTTCTTAAACCTCCACGGATCCACCATTCCCATCCTTTCCATAAACCCTCCCAGCACCTTCGCCATCCTCAAACTTACCATTGACTTAGGGCTCGATCTGTTCACCCTTGGCTCCAGCACGCAATTAAAATCACCCCCCATAATCAACTGATGCTTCTCCAGGTCCGGAGTTGTTCCCAGAAACCCCTTCACAAATCCCACATCATCCCAATTCGGCCAGTAAATGTTCACTAACACCACCGGCGTCCCCTCCAGCACCCCGCTCACTAACCCCCCCCACCCCCGAATCCCACACTTCCTTGGCCCCTACAAAACCCGTCCTCTTGCTTATCGAGATTACCACCCCCCTGCGACTGAATCAAACCCCGAGTGTAATACCTGACCCACCCATCCCTTCCCCAACCTAACCTGATCCTTCACCCGCAGGTGCATCTCCTGCAGAAAGACCACCCCTTCCTTCAAGTGTGCGAAGACCCATTACCTCTTCATTGGCCCGTTCAGCCCCCGTACATTCCATGTTATAAACCTTACTGGAGGCTCTACTGTCCGCCATCCTCCCCTTCCAATTCTACCTCCTTTAATTTCACCCTAAACCGAGCCCATCCAAGGTGGCTCCCTTCTCTGCCCATAACCCTGCTCCTTCTCCAAAGCTGCCACGTCGCAGCCCCAACCCCTCCCCCACCCCCACTTGGCCAACCCCCACGGCCACCTCCCCTGCCTTACTTCCGTTCATCAGCATTATCTGCCAATGTGGCAGCTCCTGCCCGAAGGCTCCTCCCATCTAACCCTCCACCCATCTCCCCAACCTTCCCTGCTTGGTCTGTGCAAATGGCTCCCTGTGGACCCCACCCTCCCCCAAACAAACAAAAGGCAGACCCAAAACCACAGATCACTCCCTCCAAAAAGAAAAGCACAAATGGCAGAAGGTGAGGGGGGGGGGGGGCAGTTGCCCCCTTACAAACTTATTGTCCCTTAGCAAACAATCACTGTGGCAAAATCATCCAC
Source organism: Scyliorhinus torazame (assembly GCF_047496885.1). Classification (NCBI taxonomy): domain Eukaryota; kingdom Metazoa; phylum Chordata; class Chondrichthyes; order Carcharhiniformes; family Scyliorhinidae; genus Scyliorhinus; species Scyliorhinus torazame. The sequence goes on from NC_092708.1 coordinate 256,405,376, forward strand.
CCAAGAAAAAGCCCCACCCTCCGGCCCCCACAATACCCACATCCTCCGCCCTCTGTTGCTCCAGCTCCTCCGACTCCCATCAATGTTCAGATCTCTCCCAGTTTATGATCTCTGAGGAAGTCATTGGCCTCCTCTGGCGTTTCAAAAAAATAGTAATCTCGGCCTTCAAAAGTCACCCACAGTTTTACCGTGGGTACCCCAAACCGGATCTGCCTTCGGTACACAACCTCTTTGGCCCTGTTGAACCCAGCACGCCTTTCAGCCAGCTCCATTCCAATGTCCTGATGGAGTCAGACCTTGTTCCCCTCTCATTCATAGTTCTGCATTTCTCTGGCCCACCGCAGGATCTTCTCCTTCTCCACAAACTTGTGAAGCCTCACAATCACCACCGGTGGAAGCTCCCCCGTTGTCAGCTTCTGCCTTAGGGACATGTGCGCCCTGTCCACCTCTGGGGCCTTGTCCAGCACCCCCTCCGCCACCAGCCCTGCCAGCATCCTTGACACATATTTCGTAACACTCGTGCCTTCCACTCCCTCAGGCAGGCTGATAATATGCATGTTCTGCCTTCTAGATCTATTCTCCTGCTCCTCTACCTTCGCTCTTAACGATTTGCAAAGGTCCCCCGGGAGCCCCACCTCCGCCTCCAATGCCACCACCCGATCACTGGTCAGACATCACCCTCTCCAGCTCCTGGATCTATGACCCCTGTGCCTCCGGGCACTTCTCGAATCTCTCCATCGAGCCTTTCAGGGGTGCAACCGCTCCCTTGCTGGCCATCGACCGACCTTCCTGCATCTCCTTTCATTGCTGGCGGAACCCCTCTGTAATAAACGGCATCAGCTGCTCCATCTGGGGGTTTCCGACCGGCGACAATCCTTCCCCCTCCGCACCTTCCCAATTGCTGCTGCGCCACAGATCTCTCCAGTTCCTTGGCCAGGTCTTTAACCTTCTTCTGCTGAGTCTGATAACCAGCAGACATGCCACTCACTGGGGGAACTTCTCCTCCACACCTTCAGCTACACTTTCCTGTCAGAATTCTCCTGCTTTCAAGTAAAAAGTGCACACTTCAACACCTTCAAGCTGGAGCTGCCTGTGTGCACCCACTTATTCCATGGCCGCCACTGTAAGACCCGCAATTTTCCAATCCCAGCAACGTCTTCGTAAATCTCCTCTGTATCCTCTTTTGTGCAATTTCATCCTTTCTGTAGTGTAACCAGAACTGCACACAGTACTCAAGTTGGGGCCTAACTAATGTTCTATATAGTTCCAGAATAACCTCCCTGAACGGAATCTGGGAACTTGCAGCCCGATGTTCACCAACGCCATCCGAAGCTATGGAGTGTGTTCCAATCCAGCTTCCAGTCCATCTACACAACCTGGCTGCAGTCACCCCTCATTGGTCCAGTTATGAACAGGCATGTTGCCATTTCCCTCTCCAACCCAATTTCAGTGGAATATTGAGTTTGATCCAGGGGCTTTCCGGGACCATGAGGAGTGGAGCATGTGCACAGCAGGCCCTGAGCAAGTCCACTGCAGAAAACAAGGTGGCCGAGAGAGTCGTCCCATCTCTCAGTTGTGAACAGACGATTGACATACCCCCTCCATCAATCTGAATCTTGCCCTGCCGCAAAGCCCTGCCAACTTTAATGACTGAGCCACGGGCAGCTCTGGATCACCTGGTTCCTGATTTGAACCTATGCAGCCATTAATAGTGAAGGTATTTATTTGGGAGTGCGTTTTGTGAACTAGGATACGCAACACCTCACTCAAGGACTGTCCCCAGAAAGCAAGGTCCTGTGGTCATCCTAATTTATACCACTAAAACAGGAGATGCTGATCAGACCTGAGATTTAATTCAAGAGCAAGAATCGCTGCATCCGAAAGCACAGCCCACTTAAAGCAGCTACTACCTCCTGTGTTTGAAAGATGCTATCACACCGCATTTATTCTCAGCATTGAGCGAGTCCTTATAAGAAGGCATAAAAGTAACACATGGTGCAAGATTTCAACAACAACGGTTCTGATGGACTCCCATCATTCAGAAGATGATGTCATAGACACATAGCGCATTGGACCAGCAGGGCGATAGATTCCATCGACATAAAAGACCAGAATCGTGCCTATATAGTGCCTTTAACGACCTCAGAATATCCCAAAGCATTTTATAGCTATTAAACACATTTGAAATGTAAGGTGGAATTTGCGCTTGTTGCCAGAAATTCCTGCCCAAAGTGACCTTTTGGCTGCTCTCCAAATGTTCTGGCCCTGCCCCAGTTGATTCCCACTGCGGTTAGGACTAGAAAACCCAGCTGTAGTTGCTGCTGTAAACTTCGAACAACCGTAGTCATGTTTTTGTTTCGCGATGTTGGTCGAGGTTGGTCAGTATACCCAGAAGAACGCTCTTGCTTTTCCCCAAAATAACGGCATGGCATCCACCCGGGAGTAGGCAGGACCTCGGTTTTACATCCCATCCAAAAAATGGCACCTCTCACAGTGCAGCATCCTCTCGGTACTGCAACAAAACGTCAACCTAGGCAATGTTCTCAAGCCACAGGAGTGGGCATTGAACCCATGAAAATGTGGCTCATAGACAAGAGTGCTATCAAGTGGATAACTCTCAATGTTAGACATATTGGCCAAGTGGGGTAGAACACAAAATGTCCTCCAGCCCTACTTGCTTTCTACGAATGGACATTCAGCTGATGTGAGCCTGGAAGTTGGGGGTTTGGGGGGGGGGGTATATGTTCTATCTAATCTCTTCAAACTAAAAGAAGTTCACAGTCACCTTTTAGCAGGAGACACTGGACAGTAATGAGTGAGCTGTGCAAGGATGTGAGAGGCAAGGATGTATTAAAGAACATAGTACATACAGTGCAGAAGGAGGCCATTCGGCCCATTGAGTCTGCACCGAACCACTTATGCACTCACTTCCACCCTATCCCCGTAACCCAATAACCCCTCCTCACCTTTTTGGTCACTAAGGGCAATTTAGCATGGCCAATCCACCTAACCTGCACATCTTTGGGCTGTGGGAGGAAACCGGAGCACCCGGAGGAAATCCATGCAGACACGGGGAAAACGTGCAGACTCCGCACAGACAGTGACCCAAGCTGGGAATCAAACCTGGGACCCTGGCGCTGTGAAGCCACAGTGCTATCCACTTGTGCTACCGTGCTGCCCAATTATGTCAGCAATATAGGAACCAGCAAGGAAGATGTGTGGTCAGCAGATCTGTGCTGACAGGGGTCAACAGCTAGAACAGGAGATGGGCATCATGGACAAGGTAAGGTCAGATTGGAATGGAAAGGATGGGAGAGAGCCTCAAGTGAGAGGCACAGGTTCAGGGTTAGGAGCTCATGGGAGGTTTAGTTTGCTGAGCAAGGGGAATGGGGAGAAGCAGTAAAAATAACCAAAAGGATTAAAACATCCATTATACTTGTTGGAGCTAAGGATGGAGGGGAAGAATTGTGATGCTATGCATAAGCAATCATGTATATAATGATGTAAATGACCTCTGACCAGCAGGTGGCAGTGTAAATCTACCACGTGACTCTGTACCTCAAGGAGTTGGGGGATAGTCGTGTTAGTGGATAGTCATACTCGCAGTAGCTTGAGAATAATTAATCAGTATTAGTAGTTCATGATATATTTCTCTTTGCCACGCATTTATTTTATGCTTTAACTAGTCACGAACTAGACGTTCTTCTGTGCATCATTCCTACCAGCCAAGCACCAGAATGTAACAAGAATTAGTTTTTAAGAAAGCAATTTGCAGTCGTGATAGAGAGGCAAAGGTCACCTTTGCCATCTCAGATAATCCCAGAGCGGTCAGCACTTATGGCAGCAGGAAGAGAGGTCCTGCAAAGCTTGATCCGATCGAACCAGATCCAGCAAGCCAGTTAGGCACCAAGTATACTCTGGTTTGCACCTTCTCCCAGTAGCCATGCCATTCAGCTTGATCAATGTGAAACAGTTGCCATACTTCGGTTGGCCAGCAGGAGACACATGATGGTGATGGCAACTGGGAGCCTTGGGCAAAGTGCTGGAACTTAAGCACAAGTGTGAGTCTCAGCGCAGACTATAATTTGGTGTTTGGGAAATATGTCACTACTTAAGCACTCTGGCATCTGATAGATCCTCCAACAAAAACCAAAACAACTTATATTTCTGCACTGCCTTTGACATAACTAAATGGCCCAAGGCAGTTCAAAGGAGCATTGTAGAATTCATAGAATCCCTACAGTGGAAAAGGAGGTCATTCGGCCTATCAGAGTCTGTCTCGACCCTCTGAAAGACCCTAACTAGGCCCAACCCCTGCCCTATCACCATAACCCTACAATCCTACCTAACCTACTCATCTTTGGACACTACGGGGCATATTTTTTAAGCATGGCCAATCCACCTAACCTGCACATCTCTGGACTGTGGGAGGAAACCGGAGCACCCGGAGGAAACCCACACACACACGGGGAGAACGTGGAAACCCAAGGCCAGAATTGAACCTGGGTCGCTGGCGCTGTAAGTGCTAACTACCGTGTCCCCCTATTATAAAACAAAATATGATACCGAGCCACATAATGTGTTCTTAGGTCAGGTGATCAAAGCTTGGTCAAAGGGTAGTTTTTAAGCTGTGTCTTAAAAGTAAAAAGTGAGGTGGAAAGGTGCACTAGGAATTCCAGAGCCTGAGGCCCAGGCAACTGAAGCCACGGACAACAATGGTACAGTGATTTAAATCAGGGATACACAAGAGGCCAGAATTAGAGGAGTGCAGACAGCTCAGTTGTGGGGCTGGGAGAGATTAAAGAGATATGGAGGGGTGAGGACAGGGAAGGGTTGGAAAACTAGAATGGGAATTTTAAAAGCAAGATGTTTCTTTCCCAGGAGCCAATGTAAATAGGTAGGCACAGAGGTGATCAGGGAATGGGTGTGAGGTAAGACGTGGGCAGCACAGTTTTGGATGACGAGGCCAGACAGGACTGCATTGGGATAGGTGATGAAAACATGACTGAGGTTTTCAGTCGCAGATGAGATGTGACAGGGACAAAGTCTGGAGACGTTATGGAGGTGGCTGCCCTCGTGACGGCCGAAATGAAGTTTATCTTGGAGTGAAATGTGGCACTGTTGTCGCACACAGAGCAGTTTTGAGTGTACTTGTGACATTAAAGCTAAAAAATAAAGCTGTGCTTTGAAAAAAATAAATTTGGAGTACCCAATTCATTTTTTCCAATTAAGGGGTAATTTAGCGTGGCCAATCCACCTACCCTGCACATCTTTGGGTTGTGGGGGCGAAACCCACACAAACACGGGGAGAATGTGTAAACTCGACACGGACAGTGACCCAGAGCCGGGATCGAACCTGGGACCTCGGCACCGTGAGGCAGCAGTGCTAACCACTGCGCTACCGTGCTGCCCATAAAGCTGTGCTTTTGAATTATGTTGCCAAGGGGCAGCAGGGAGATGAGAAATAGGATGGGGTCAAGGATAGAATCTTGTGGGAAACGAAAAGTAAAGGTGTGGAACAGGAAGAGAGGCCACGCATGTGTTACTCTGGCTACAGTTCGATAGATAAGAATAGGGCAGGGTGAAAGCAATCCCACTGAACCTTAGCTACAGCCAGTGCTCTGGAAAGTGTATTCTGAAAAATTCCATTATAGTAGGAATCCAGACCCAACTGATCAGCTCACTCACATAGAGAGGAATCCAGACATGTTACTAGCTGGAAGAGCACATCTGCATTCTCTTCATTCCAACCTTTCACTGCAGTAGATTCAATTAGCTAATATACATTGCCATTGCCCCATTATAACTCAGGCACATCTTATGGACTCAGAAAGAAATATAAGTAAAGCAATTATCTGCAGCAATCAACTTCACCATTTGTCAATATGAAAGCATGCAAGCACGCAGCTACCTGTGAGCAGTCACAGCCAATCTTCCCACAATCTCATAAATAATCCAAAGCAGAATCAGTACCTTCAGGTTACAGCTAACTACTGCCCCAACTGTCTCACAAATAGCTCTGGTGACATTAGCACCTTCCAGTGTCAATGTACTGTGACGTGCTGTCAGCTCTCACCCTTTAGAATATAATTAGAACACAGTGCACTGATGTGAGCCTACACATGTGATCTTTCTTCTTTTTCAAGGGGGTCACAATTCAAATGTTTTTCCTGTGCTGTATTGATCTTATAAAGAGTCCCTTTGAATGAGAAGAGGTAATTACCCCAACAGAACAGGTACAAAAAGAAACTAAAAAGGTGAATAGAATGTTGGCCTTTAAGTCGAGAGAACTGGAATGGAGAGGGGTGGGAATTATACCGAGGTGGGACTCAGCTCTGGTTAGATTCCATCTGGGATACTGTGTTTGAGTTCTGGGCAAGACACTCTTCAGGGAAGCAGTGGTTTTAGAGGGGGGCACATAACATATTCACCAGAATGATATTAGGGCTAAAGAAGCTTTAAAGTGCATTTATTCACAGGATGTGGCATCACTGGCTAGGCTAGCATTTATTGCCCATCCTTAATTGCCCTCTAGAAGGTGGTGGTGGCCTGCCTTCTAGAGCCACTGCAGGCCATGTGGAGCAGGTACACCCACAGTGCTGTTAGGGAGGGTGTTCCAGGATTTTGACCCAGAGTAAGTGATGGTTGTATAGACGAAGGATGTAATTCTCCCAAAATATTTCTATTACAATCTGGATCCCGCCAATCTACCGAGTGGGAATCACACCTTATTTCCTGCTGGAGATGGCACTTAGAAATATTTTGGGAGAATGGCCTGTCTGCCCTGCCCTGGCTTGGGATCACAACGCGAGCTCCCCACAGGACGATGCCATCCTCCATGCCGAGCTATTGCTGCTTGGTCTCAAAGTCCCGCAGCTCCTTAGGCAGTTTCCCTTACTGGCCCCGTGTAAGATGACAAGAGGTAACTTCACCAACACTGGGTCCTTCTTTGTCCTAACGTGAACTTGTGTGGCAGTGACCAGCAAGGTATTCATAAAATCAAAGATCAATGCAACCTCGCCAGTCTTTGGTGGAGATGGGGAGATGTTGGCAACAGGAGCCGGCTCATGAAATCCGAGTTTGCGATCTTTGTGCCCAGGCGATGCTCAAACATGCACTCATACACCGCTGACAATAGGGCCCACCACTGTATTCGGGCAGATGCTATTGGCAGAATCGACTTGTCGTCATTAAACAACCCGAGCAGTGGCTTGTGGTCCGTTACGATGGTGAACCAATGCCCATACACATACTGATGAAATTTCATCATCGCAAAGACGATGGTCAGCCTTTCTTTCCCAATCTGGGCATAGTTGTGCTCTGCAGTGGCCAAAGCCTGCAGTAGGTCTCTCCTGTCGGTCGTCCATGCAGTGGGATAACCCCTATACCATATGGAGAGGCATCATAAGTGATCGAAAGGGGCTTTGAGGGGTCGTAATGGGTCAATAACCCTGATGACGACAACTTCACCCTGGTGAAGGCTTCTTCCTCTGGCGCACGCCCCACCCATTCTATTTTTTTTTTTATATTTAGAGTGTCCAATTTATTTTTTCCAATTAAGGGGCAATTTAGCGTGGCCAATCAACCGAGCCTGCAAATCTTTGGGTTGTGGGGGCGAGACCCCTGCAAACACGGGGAGAATGTGCAAACTCCACACAGACAGTGACCCAGAGCCGGGAGCGAACCTGGGACCTCAGCGCCTGAGGCAACAAGACTAACCCACTCCACCACCGTGCTGCCCCTCCTCACCCATTCTCGATGTTTCTTCAGTTGTGTGTGCAGTGGTGCGAGGACGGTCATCAGATTAGGGATAAATTTCCCGTAATAATTCACAAGTTTTTGTTTCGGTGCAACATCGTGGGCCGAAGGGCCTGTACTGCGCTGTATTGTTCTATGTTCTATGTTCTAAGTCCTAAGAACAGCCAGAATTCAGTCGCGTTCTCTGGCCTGGGGGCTTGTTTGATCGCTCGCACCTTCTCGTCTTCTGGGTGCAGTCCGTCTCTGTCAATACGGTACCCTAAGTATGTAATAATAATCTTTATTGGTGTCACAAGTGGGCTTACACTAACACTGTGATTAAATTACTGGGAAAATCCCCTAGTCGCCACACTCCAGCGCCTGTTCGGGCACACTGAGGGAGAATTCAGAATGTCCAATTCACCTAACAAGCACGTCTTTCGGGACTTGTGAAAGGAAACCGGAGCACCCGGAGGAAACCCACGCAGACATGGGGAGAACGTGCAGACTCCACACAGACAGTCAGCCAAGCCGGGAATCGAACCCAGTCCCTGGTGCTGTGAAGCAACAGTACTAACCACTGTGCTACAGTGCCGCCCACATGTGACCTCTTTGGCATAGAAAATGAATTTTTGTCTCTTAAGGCGGATACCTGTCTCGGAAAACCAGCGGAGGATTTCCTCCAAGTTGCTCAGGTTTCCCTTTTTGGTGGCTCTGGTGACCAAGGCGTTGTCAAAGTAGACCATCACTCACGGTTATCCTTGGAGGATGTTCTCCATGATTCTCTGGAAAATAGCACAGGCCAATGACATTCCGAATGGTAATCTTGTGTATTCATAGAGGTCTCTGGGCCATTAATGGTTACGAATGTTCTGGAAGCCGTGTTTAGCTCCAATTGAAGCTTTGCTCATATTGAGTTTAGAAAAAGTGTCTTCCAATCAACTATGTGTAGAGGTCCTCTATTCACGGTGTTGGATGCCTGTCTAACTGAGAGGTCTTGTTTATAAGCCCTGCACAAGCGGACGGTTTTGTCTGGTTTCAGTACTGGGAATGTAGGTGCTGCACAATCTGTAGATTGTACCGGCCGGATGATTCCTCGGCTTTCCAAGTGGTTGAGCTCATCCTCCACCTTTGTCAGCAACGCGTAGGGAACTGTGCGGGCCCTGAAGTACTTTGGCTGTGCCTCGGTCTATGTGTGTCTTGGCCATGGCAACTTTGATTTTACCCAGGCCCTCCTGGAAAACTTCCCAGGACTAACCCCCAGTGCCCATCCTGAAAATCCACTGCCAGTCCAAAGAGCCTCTGTCGCCAATCACGGCCCAGCAGACTCTGGCTAGGCCCTCTACTATTATTAAGGGCCGGCTGACAGACTGCAGTCCGTAGGCAACTGGGGTCATTGTGGTACCTGCGATGACTAGTGGTTCCTCTGTGTATGTTGCCAACCTCGCCTCAGTGTCCTTTACGTTCAAAAGCTGAATTCCTGTCCTGATAGTTTTGAACGTCTGCCGTCCTATCACTGAGACTGCGTCTCCCTATCCAGCTCCATTTCTAGTGGGTGACCATTCACCTGGGTGGTGACTTTGATGGGGGCAACCTATGATTTGGCAATGCAATTCACTATATGCAATTATCCTCGTTTGGCTCCGCAGGGTGGAGGGTCCTGGTTTTAGGCGGGCGACCTGGGTGATGTGCTTGTTGGCTGACCTAGCGTCCTTGCCAGTGCCTGCGGTTTCTCTGGTCACAGGTGTCGCACCCCTGTGAATCCTCCTCCAGGATTCACAGGTTCTGGGGAGATGTCTCACCTGTCTGAGTGGCCTGCAGCTCCGTCTATAGTCCCGTTTTATCCTCATCACCGATAATTTGTCAATGAGGAGTCCCGAAAAGGTGAGTCAAAATTAATTTATTTTCTACTCACAACTAGGAAGCACAGCAACTAAGCAGTAGCCCAAGTCCCAACCGGGTCCATCCCACGATCCGGACCTTTCCTGTGCCGGCTTTTATCTAGGGGAATTAACGCTGTTGGGCCTCTGCCCCTCAGTCAAGGAGCTCGTACTCCAAGAGCAGTACGGGAAGATCAATTGGGTCATCCCGTGGATCTCGCAGACCTTTGAACTTGACATTCCCAGAGAGGCATTAAAGTTTTGAAGACTGTAGTTGGAAGACTTCTACCTTCATCCGACAGGTAATTGCTTTTGGCATGCTGGGAGAGAGCTTTAAGGTTTACAAGGCCAAAGAGGAAGAAATGCCATATGATTCCCATCCTGGGAAAGAACCCATATGACCCACTCCAGCCCAGCCCAAGCCCCCACAACCTCCACCTCCCCTGAAGGACCACCCTCAGCACTCTGGACATAAGTGTAGAGAAGGCACTCACCCCCTTGGTCCCCTCGATGTCCCTGGTGCCTGATCCCTGCTTTAAGGACCAGCAGTGATCCGCCCCCAGGTAACTTCCTGCTGCGGGGGGGGGGGGGGGCGGAGTTAAATGCCGGGAGGACGCTGCATTCAACTTTAATCTCACTAACGAAATTTAAAAGAATGCAAATGAGTTGTAATCAGCTTTTTGCCCCTTCTGGGTGAGATTCTGATCACGACAGCTGGAGCAGGCCAGGAGAATGGGAAACTGATTTGCGTCTGGTGCAGGGCGACTGGAGGATCACCTGCTAAATCTGTATTCTGTCAGATAGAGTAGGTTAAGTGTGATCTAATTGAGATCTGTGAGAAAAGGAAAGGAAAGGGGCGGCACGGTGGCGCAGTGGTTAGCACTGCTGCCTCATGGTACCGAGGACCCGGGTTCGATCCCTGTCCCGGATCACTGTCTATGAGGAGTTTGCACATTTTCCCCGTGTCTGCGTGGGTCTCACCCCCACAACAGGGTAGATGGATTAGCCACGCTAAATTGCCCCTTAATTGGAAAACAAAGTGGGTACTCTAAATTTTAAAAAAGTAAAGGAAATGAGTGGGCGGATGGTGGGAAACTATTTCCTCTTCTGAGAGTGCAGAACCTTTTTTAATATAAATTTTGATTACTCAATTTTTTTTTTCCAATTTAAGGGCAATTTAGCGTGGCCAATGCACATCTTTGGGTTGTAGACGAGAGACCCACGCAGACATGGGGAGAGCGTGCAAACTCCACACGGACAGTGACCCGGGGCAGGGATTGAACCTGGGTCCTCAGCGCCACAGGCTGCAGCGCTAGTCATTGCGCCACCTTGCCACCCCTTAAGTAGAGCAAGGGAGCGTGACATTAATATTAATACTAGGCCTTAAGCGGTAAAACTAGGAAGCACTTTTGTCCAAAAAACATCATGAAAATCTGGTCATCTCTAGACAGATGTTGAAGATGAGGGTCAATTGAAAATCTCAACACTGTGATTACTAACCTTTTTTTTTGAGTATGTGTATTATGGGCTTATACTAATCCAAAGCAGTTGGAGAGTGTTACGGTACAGAGCGGCCGTGATCTAATGAAATGGTGGAAAACGCTTGAAGGGCTATGGCCTCCTCCTGTTTCTATGTTCCTGGAACCTCAGGGAAATTATGCTGATGGGTGTTTTAGTTTTTCAATCTTTCCCTAAAAAATCAGACTAGAGTTTCCCCTCTCCCCTGAGATTGATTTCTAAATTTGCAGATGACACAAAGATTGGTAGGAAAGTATGCTGTGAAGAAGACCCAAGGCATCTGCAGACAGAGATAGGTAGGTTGTTGAGTTGGTGGGCAAAAATCTGGCAGGTGAAGTGTAATGTGAGAAAGTGTGAGGTTGTTCACTGTGGCAGGAAAAATAAAAAAGCAGAGTATTACTTGACCACCGGCGGGATTCTCCGTCGGCCGAGGCCGAAATCGGGAAATGCAGTTGGGCGGAGAATCACATGTCAGCTGAAAATCGTGGCCGGCACCAGGCTCCCCACAGAATGCCAAGCTCTGCTGCCTTGACAGCAGTATCAATGTGTTCTGCTCCATGCGTACACACAGTAAACACCATTGGCATATCATTAGTGGACCTGACTCGGATTCTCAGGGGCTCCCGGATGCTCCACCTCTGCCAGGCGAGTTTCACGAGTGGTTTTAAAAATTAGAAAACAGGCTCCGTGGCTGCTGAGGGAGAGAGAGGGGTGCCGAAAAGTATCCAACATCGCTTTAGGGTGCTGGCAGTTGAGCCATTGGCCTGGGTGGGGGGGGGGGGGGGGGGGGGGGGGCTTCTGCCAGGGCCGGGGGAGTAGCATGGGGCAGGCAGGAAGTTGGCTGTGGATGGCCACGAACCACTGTTGCCGCAGCTTGCAAGGCAGCCATGCGACTGCACACTCTACTGACTGCCCACTGTGAACCTCATGACACGGTTTGTATGGGTGTCACCCCCAGACCACCCTTCTAGGTATCCTCTGGCCACAGCTGACCCATCAACGGAATGGGCATGCTCCAGTGCAGCCAGTGTTGGCTGGGATGAGTGTGTGTCGGGAGTGGAGTACTAATATGCGGCTGCTGCTTGTCAGCCTCTCGAGTGGGAATCCCGACCCTGGTGAATCGGACACCATTTTCATTGGAATTGCTCGTGTCCCACCTGGCGTCGGTGCTGGTCCATTACCGGTTCCACAATTGCTCTGGGATCAGCACCAATTTTGCTGTCATAGAAGTTCACCGATTCTGACCCAGCATCAACACTCTGAAACGGAGAATCCCGCCCAAGATCTTGAATACTGTGTGCAGTGTTTCTTATTTAAGGAAGGATGTTATGCGTTGGACGTAGTTTAGAGGAGGATTAGGAGATTGATACCTGGAATGAGCAGGTTGGATTGTGAGGAACGGTTGGACAAACAGGGCTTGTTTCCATTGAAGAGTGAGGAGTGCCTTGATTGAAGCATATAAAATCCTGACCAGTATTGACGAGGTGGACATTGAAAAGATGTTTCCTCTTGTGGGTGAGTCCAGAACTCGGGGGCACTGTTTCAAAATTAGGGGTCACCCATGTAGGACCAAGATGAGGAGAATTTATTTCTCTTAAAGGGTTGTGCGACTTTGGAACTCTGTCTCAGTGGAAATGGGATCACTGAATGTTTTTAAGAGGGTGGTAGATAGATTACTGCCAAGCAATGGGATCAAAGGTTATTGGGGGTAGATGGGAATGTGGAACTCAAAACACAACAGGTCAGCCATGATCTTAGCGAATGGCGGAGCAGGCTCGATGGGCCGAATGGCCTACTCCTCCTATTTCATATGTATGTTCAAAATGGAGTACAAGGCAAGCTCTTTGATCTCTGGAAAGTGCACAACTCTTGAACAAATCAATGTCTCTTACTTGTTTTGACGTGAGTTTCCTCTAGGCAGTTACTGAATTCACTCAATTTTCTATCAGCCTTTCTTTTGTGCCAAAATAAAGTAGTATGGGAAGCTCACTCCACTCCTGGTTTAAATGTTCCTCCTGGATCACATTGATCACTCCAAAGTAGCTAACATGTACATCCATTGAGAGGAAAGCCACATTTTAAAATAAAATGCCCAAGTTACCTCAAACATCTTCTGGAGACTCGGCTAATTAATCTTGCCCCTCCTGCAGATCTCTTCAACCCTGAAATTGCTTCTCCACAACACTTTCTGGAGGAGCAATCAGCCCTGCCCACTCAACACTCGCTCAGTGTTTCCATAACGGGTGTTCAAGTAGAGCCTCCTGCATGTGGAGCTATGTTTAATTGGTAAAGTTTTCAATCTGAGCTCAGCTATTGCGTTGAGATTCCCAGTTTGTGCCCGTCAGCCTCAACCCAGGCTCCGTCATTCAATCTGGGAGTTTCGGTCTAATTCCCATACGGATCTGTGTGCCATCTTAGAGTGTAGGAAAGCACCAGTCGTGCAAGCATTGGCGGTTACCACGTTGGACCTGATGGCAGCAACTGATTTAGTCGGTGAAGAGTAGATGCACAGGCAAAGCAGAGCACAAGAATTAGGAACAGGAACAGGCCATTCGCCCCTCCAGCCCCCTCCAACATTCGATAAGATCATGGTTGATCTTATTGTGACCTCAACTCCACTCTCCTGTCTGCCGCCCCACCCCCACCCTCTTCCATAACCCTCGAATCTCTTGCCAGTCTGAAATCTATCTAACTCAGCCTTGAATATACTCAATGACCCAGCTTCAATTGCTCTCTGGGGAAGAGAATTCAACAGACTAACGGCCCTCTGAGAGAAAACATTTCTCCTCATCTCCATCTTAAGTGGGAGATGCCTCATTTTTAAATTGTGTTCTGTAATTCTAGACTCCCACACAAGAGGAACCATCCTCTCAGTATCCATCCTGCCTAGTCTCCACAGACTCTTGAACGTTTCAATAAGACCACCTCCCATTCTTCTAAATTGCAATGGGTATAGATGGACCCAACTGGCTCAATCTTTCCTCATAAGATAGCCCTTTAGCCCAGGAATGAGTCCACTGAAACCTTCTCTGAACTGCAACCACTGACATGAAAAGGGAAATGAAAGTCACAATACTTCCAGAAGACCATAGGCTGCTCTCCGCCTTTGAGACAGAGCTGACTGGTGGTGATTTAACCTGAGGGTCACCACACCTTAGGCGAGGGACAAGATTGGGGCCTTTGTGGCAACCTCGGCTAGTTTGGGAATTGAACCCATACTGTTGCCATCGCTCCGTATCGTGAACCAGCTGGGCAGCCAACTGATCCACAGAAGTAGGGTGTTGAGGAGAAGACAGAGCTATGGTTAACTGACACAATGGCTGCAAATCTTGATGTACCTAGAAGTTGGAATGCTTTGATTCCAGGGAAAAGGGGAGATAAACATTTCCTGTAAATTAGACCAATAGTGATTGCACTCCCTCTGACATCAAATCAGCTTAGTGTCTGTTGTGTGTTGCTATGGTGACCAGTGTTTAGATTTTTAGTACAAGCACAGAGACCTGCAAGGATGATCTTTCCCTGACAGCACCTTCCAAACCCACGCCCTCCACCACCCAAAAGGACACTATCACTTCCAGGTTCCCATCCATGTCGCACACCATCCTAATGTGACATTTATTGACTGTTCCTTTTTTGTTATTGTGTCAACATGGTGGAAAATATGATCTACAGCAGGGTGAAAGGTCCTTCACCACACGGATTGTAATGGGTTCAGGAAGAACGTCAAGCACCACCTTCTCATGGGAAACTAGTGTTGGTGACTAGATGCCAGCCTTGTGAGTGATGCTCATCCCCAAGAACAGGTGAAAGAAAAGGAACGCCCCTCTCGGAAACCAGCCGTTAGATGCTCTGGTATCAGCAGTATTGAATGCTCCTCACCGTCAGAACTTTTGTTAATTGTCAGTGGTGTCTGTTACAAGTTGGAGACTGTTAAACCCAGAGGAATGATAGTTAGCAGAGTAGGATAGTGTTATCAATGTAATGTTCCTGTGCTAATTGATTCCAGGAAAAGCGTTTGACAAGATTAGTTTACTGTGTACTGTTGTCAAAGCCCTGGAGAGATATTACTGTCAAATGATTTGACACAATGAAGCACCGCATCTTTGAGTGGCTGATCAAGGTTTGTGCTGGGCAGAATATACTACACAATTTACAACTGCTTTCGACTGGCTCTTTGATTGACTCAATTTGGCGTGACTTATCAAAATGAGTGAAGGTGTTTCTCTGCCTTGGGATGATGGTGACCTTTCTTCTACAACTTATTAGTGAACCTCCGTGAAATGCCCCAAGTGTCCATTCAACCAACGCAACACTGGTGCATATCCTACCCCATTAAAATATCATCTCTAGGACACAGTAAAGTACTTTAAGAGGCTGGGAGTGGGGCTGTTGTTTCTTTGGCAAATGCACTGGTCATGTTGTGCACAGTAAGACTCCACAAACAGAAATGAGATGGATGACCAGTTAATCTGCTGAGGATTTTGACACTGCCAAAGTAGTTTTAATTTCATAATTTCTCGCTACAACACTGGCACCTTTTTGACAATCCAGCTAATTACCACCCTGTCAGTAAACTCTGAATCATGAGCAACATGATGAAAACTGATGTTGACAGTGCTGTCATGTGGCTCTTAATCAGCAATAATCTGCTCAGTTTGAGTTCTGCTCGGACCATTCAGATCCCAACCTCATTACAGCCTT
This sequence comes from Scyliorhinus torazame, assembly GCF_047496885.1. NCBI lineage: Eukaryota > Metazoa > Chordata > Chondrichthyes > Carcharhiniformes > Scyliorhinidae > Scyliorhinus > Scyliorhinus torazame. Next base: position 256,421,212 of record NC_092708.1, read on the forward strand.
TGTTCCAAATATGGACAAAGGAGCTGTGCTCCAGAGGTGAGGTGCGAGTGACTGCCCTTGACATTAAGGCAGCATCTGACTGAGTGTGGCATCGAAGAGCCCTGACAAAATTGAAGTCAATACGAATCGGAGGGAAACTCCACTAGTTGGAGTCATACCGACCCCAAAGGAATATGATTGTAGTTGTTGGACGGCCGTCATTTAAGCTGCAGTATACTGCTTCACCAAAGAGCTTCCCTCCAACACAAGGCTAAAAGTGAAGAAGTCGGCTGGTGATTGCACAATATTAAGTATTGTTTGCAACTCCACAGATACTGAAGCAGTCCATGTTCACATGCAGCAGATCCTGGATAATTTTCAGTCTTGGACTGATAAGGGGCATCCTTGCTCCAGATAATGACCATCACCAATAAGAGAGAATCTAACCATCTCCCGTTTAAGTTCAATGGCATTACCATCACTGAATCCCCCATGATCAACATCCTGGGGAGGTTACCATTAATCTGAAACTATACCAGCCACATAAATACTGTGGCTACGAGAGCAGGTCAGTGGCTGGGAATTCATAGATTATCATAGAATTTACAGTGCAGAAGGAGGCCATTCGGCCCATCGAGTCTGCACCGGCTCTTGGAAAGAGCACCTTACCCAAGGTCAACACCTCCACCCCATCCCCATATCCCAATAACCCCACCCAACACTAAGGGCAATTTTGGATACTAAGGGCAATTTAGCATGGCCAATCCACCTAACCTGCACATCTTTGGACTGTGGGAGGAAACCGGAGCACCCGGAGGAAACCCACGCACACACGGGGAGGATGTGCAGACTCCGCACAGACAGTGACCCAAGCCGGAATCGAACCTGGGACCCTGGAGCTGTGAAGCAATAGTGCTATCCACAATGCTACCGTGCTGCCCTGTGGCAATTAACCCACCTCATTTCTCCCCAAAGCCTGTCCATCTATACAAGGCACGTCAGGACTGTGATGGAATACTCTCCACTTGCCTGTAAAGCGTAGATCCAACAATACTTCGCACCCATCAGGACAACGTAGCTCAACCGAGCAGTCCCGACCACCTTAAACATTCACTCCCTCCAACAATGACACATATTGACAGCAATGTATAACATTTACAAGATGCAGTCAAGCAAATCACCAAACCTCCTTCAACAGCACTTTTAAAACCTCAACTTTTACCAGCTGGAATAACAAGGGCTGCAGATGCACGGGAACACTACCACCTGCAATTTCTTCTCCAATCATACACCATCCTGATTTGGATCTAGATCACCATTCCTTCATTGTCGCTGGGTCAAAATCCAAGAACTCCCTTCCTAACAGCACTGTGGGTGTATCTGTGGCAGTTCAAGCGCTATTAGGGATGAGCAATAAATGCTGGCCTGGCCAGCAGCACTGAGATCCCATGAATGACCTATTTTAACTGGAGTTCAAGGGTGGCACAGTGGCGTAGTGGTTAGTGCTGCTGCCTCATGGGTTCGATCCCGGCCCAGGGTCACTGTCCTTGTGGAATTTCCCATGTATGCGTGTGTCTCATCCCCACAACCCAATGATGTGTAGGGCAGTTGGATTGACCACATTAAATTACCCCTTAGTTGGGAAAAAAATAATTGGGGACTTTACATTTTTTTTTTAATTAACTAGAGTTCTTCGTATTTGAATTACAAAATGTGGCCAACAAATAAACATGTCAAATTTAAACAAATCTTGGAGCGACTATTTGCAAGATATCGCCCTATTGTAAGAATGCAACATCATTTACCTAGATCTTACAATATTGTAAAACATCCAAGGCATTTCACAGAAGCATCATCATATAAACATTGTGGTGTGAAAGGAAATGTTAGGACTGCTGGCAAAAAAGCTTTGTTGAAAGGAGTGTCTGAAAAGGGGAGAGAGAGGTGGAGACCTTTTAGGGAGGGAATTCCAGAGCTTAGGGCCCAGGCAGCTGAAGGGATGGTTATTAGGAGTGGTTGCTGTGGTTGTACAAGAGTCCAGAATTGGAGGAACACAGACCTTGAGCAAAGACAGAAGAGGTTACAAAGATGGGGAAGGGCTGACAATCTCAAGGTTTTAAACATGCAAACAGCCCACCTTGAGTCTTTTTCTTTACATACTGAAGGAAAATGGACTAGATCACAGAGCCATTTTTTTTTTAAAATTTAGAGTATCCAATTTTTTTTTTTCCAATTCAGAGGCAATTTAGCGTGGCCAATCCACCTACCCTGCACACCTTTTGGGTTGTGGGGGTGAGACCCATGCAGACACGGGGACAATGTGCAAACTCTACAGGGACAGTGACCCAGGGTCAGGATCGAACCTGGGAACTCGGTGCCGTGAGGCAGCAGTGCTAACCACAGAGCCATTGTTGTGCGCCCAGTGGTGCCAGCTTCCTGCACTCATCTCAGAAAGCTAATCTCGCCAGTCTGGCCTCATGGTAATAAAATCCTCGGCCCAATATCCAGAGGCTCCATTTGCGGGATCAAAAATGGCCACCATATCCCCCCCCACCCCAGATTTCACACATAGATTGCAATAGATTCTAGGCGCAGGATCATTGCATGTTTTGTGTGAGCTTCTTTTCCACCAGGTTCAAGTAGTGAATTGTAGGTCCAAATATAGTCACACATTCACGCCCAGAGCTAAGTATGTGAAGAAAGTTCATATTGACCTTAGCTCAGTGAATGCCACTTTTGCCTCAAAACCAGGAAGATACGAGCAGGTCCCACTCCAGAGACTTGAGAGGAATTTAAGGTTGACTACCAGTGCAACACTTTCAGAAGAAGACAGTAAAAGGCATTCTCTGCCCACTCCGGTGGATAGATCCCACCTGGCACCATTTTGAAGGGTAGGAGAGTCCTCCCAGTGTCCTGGCCAATATTTACCCCTCAAGCAATATCATTTAAGATTGCTCTTTGTGGGAGCTTGATGTGCACAAACTTGCTACTGCATTTCCTACATTGCAATTTGGAATCCTGCAGTGCAGAAGGAGGTCATTCAGTCCATCAAGTCTGCACCAACCCTCCGAAAGAGCACCATACCTAGGCCCACTCCCCCGCCCTATGCCCCCTAAGCCCACCTAACCTATACATCCTTGGAAACTAAGGGGCAATTTAGCATAGCCAATCCACCTAACGTTCACATTACCCAGATTAAACCCACGCAGGCATGGGGAAAATGTGCAAACTTCACACAGATCCAAGGCCAGAATGGAACCTGGGACCCTGGTGCTGTGATGCAGCAGTGCTAAGCACTGTGGCACCGTGACGCCCAATAAGAACATAAGAACTAGGAGCAGGGGTAGGCCATCTGGCCTTTCGAGCCTGCTCCGCCATTCAATGAGATCATGGCTGATCTTTTGTGGACTCAGCTCCACTTTCCGGCCCGAACACCATAACCCTTAATCCCTTTATTCCTCAAAAAACTATCTATCTTTATCTTTAAAACATTTAATGAAGGAGCCTCTACTGCTTCACTGGGCAAGGAATTCCATAGATTCACAACCCTTTGGGTGAAGAAGTTCCTCCTAAACTCAGTCCTAAATCTACTTCCCCTTATTTTGAGGCTATGCCCCCTAGTTCTGCTTTCACCCGCCAGTGGAAACAACCTGCCCGCATCCATCCTATCTATTCCCTTCATAATTTTATATGTTTCTATAAGATCCCCCCTCATCCTTCTAAATTCCAATGAGTACAGTCCCAGTCTACTCAACCTCTCCTCGTAATCCAACCCCTTCAGCTCTGGGCTTAACCTAGTGAATCTCCTCTGCACACCCTCCAGCGCCAGTACGTCCTTTCTCAGGTAAGGAGACCAAAACTGAACACAATACTCCAGGTGTGGCCTCACTAACACCTTATACAATTGCAGCATAACCTCCCTAGTCTTAAACTCCGTCCCTCTAGCAATGAAGGACAAAATTCCATTCGCCTTCTTAATAACCTGTTGCATCTGTAAACCAACTTTTTGTGACTCATGCACTAGCACACAATAGCGACACTAGAAGTACTGGGGTCATGAATGACACTGTATAAATGCAAGATTTTTCCTCCTAACATTCCTCCTTCAACTACAACCACCCAAACATCATTGTGATAGTGATATCTTGCAGAAATATTTGCTGTGTATCCCACCAGAACACAACACACAATCTTTCAAAGTAATCAATTGGTTATAAAGCTCTTTGTGATGCCCTGAAGCTTGTATAATTTCAAGTAATGAGTTTTCAAGTGCTTTTGCCAGCTTCATATAAATAATATTAAATGTTTCTTGCACAATAAAAAGCATAAATTCTCGCAACAAAAACACAGCAATATTGAAAAGCCAATGGCTGTTTGATCCGTCCATCTAATTGTTTCCGATAGTGGAAGGCTGAATAGTGGGAAAATGCAGAGTGCATTGTGCAATCACCATTGCTAAGACTGGAGCATCGGTTTCCATGACAACATATCATTCTCTAATCATTGCAGAAAGGGGATTTAGAAAGGCAATCAAACATTCAGGGGAAACTTGTCGTTCAATGGGCTTTGTGGTAGCTGCATCAGAGCGTTTATTTCTCTGCAGGATTCCTTAAGTACATCAAATCATTTTCGCCACTCCTGCGTCTTTCAAGTGACTGTGCAAAAAAAAAGGGATTTACCCCATTTTGAAATGTTTTCGTTACATTAGTCACTCACTGTTCACATACCAAAAGGCCTGGTTTCTCCTGTATTTGTGTATGTGAGAGAGGGGGAGGCGAAGAGAGAAAGTGGGTAACACTTTTGCCTCAAAATCAGGAGGGCATGGACAATACCCAGTCCAGAGTCTCGGGAGGGCTGACAGGCAGTGCAGCACCCTCTCCGTACTGCCCTGTTCAGAGGCACCACCTTTCGGATGAAAGCATTTAAAGTAACATCCTGCCCACTCAGGCTGATAGATCCCAAGACACTCCCCTCCATGAAGAGTAGGAGAGGAAGATAGACTGAGACATTATTATTTCTTCTGGTTCCCAGAAGTTTGAAATAATGACTCTGACATCAAATGTACCTGACAGATCTCACCGTGAGTTCTGGAATGATAACTTTGTTACTTTGGTGTATACTGTAGCAGTAGGGCAGCACGGTGGCGCAGTGGGTTAGCCCTGCTATCTCACGGCGCCGAGGTCCCAGGTTCGATCCTGGCTCTGGGTCACTGTCCGTGTGGAGTTTGCACATTCTCCCCGTGTTTGCCTGGGTCTCACCCCTACAACCCAAAGATGTGCAGGGTAGGTGGGTTGGCCACGCTAAATTGCCCCTTAATTGGAACAAATGAATTGGGTACTCTAAATTTGAAAAAAAATACACTGTAGCAGTGAGTGATGTGGCACTCTGGATGGACATGCTTACCCACTTGTTACGATATAGTAACACTAAATCATTTTGGAATAATACAGTATAACAGCAAGAGAGACAGGGAGAGTGAAAGAAAGGATGAGAGGCCTGACATTTGAGTGTATTCATACAATTATTGAATCCCTAGAGTGCAGAAGGGGGCCATTGGGCCCATCAAGTCTGTACTAACCCTCCAAGAGCACTCTACCTCGGCTCACACCCCTGGGTTATCTCTGTGATCCCACTTAACAATTTAGTGTGACCAATCCACCTACGTTGCACATCTTTAGACAGTCACCCGAAGTCGGAATCAGACTCGGGTCCCTGGTGATGTGAGGCAGCAGTGCTAACCACTGTGCCACCGTGCCTTTTGATGCAAAGTTGTGCCATGTGTCAGTTGTGCTACATAAGTACGTGAGAGAGTGGCAGGGGGCACTATTGGAGTTTGTACTGGGCCCAGCTATCGGCTCACTGCATGGACAGTGGGAGCCCATTCAACACTTTTAACCTGTTCCACCATTCTATTAGATCATGGCTCTATCTTAACTCCATTTGCACCGCATAGCTCCATATCCCTTGATACTCCTACCAATCAAAAGTCAGTTTAAAAATTTTCAATCAGCATTTTTGGGTGACAGATTTCCACTATTCTTTGTATGAAGAGATGGTTCCTGATATTATCCCTGAACATCCTGCTCTAGTTTTACAGCTATGTTTCCTTGTTCTGGAATTTCCCAACAGAGAAAATATCTATCCTATCCACTCCTTTAGTCATTTAAAAAACCCCAGTTGGTTGCCCCTTAATCTTCTAAACTCAAGGGAGTGCAAGGTACAAGCTGTGTTTGTAACAAGTAGATCTGCAGATTGCAAGTCATTGATTACCAGTAAAGCTGCTACACGGTTACAACAAACCCATACCTCTGCTTAGTCCGATGTTTAATTCTTTTAGTTGACAGTGCCCTGTAGGCTGCTTAAATCACATGGAAATCTTTTGGTTAACACAGAGAAGGCAATAAAATACAGACAGGAAAGAATAACCTAACTGTTTGCTGCCAAATCCTATCTCCTTTCACCTCACAGTCAGCAATGAACAGAGCCGCCTTGTCAATGAAGAAGAAGAGTCAGTCCTTCGCAAATTGTCACTTCTCCTTCCTGCCAGGGACCCCTACTGGGAGTTTCTAATCACAGCAGCAGAGCTGTCCAGGCTGAGCTTCGTGTTTCCATTGGTTGGAGTTGGGGTCCACCTAGTGGAAGAATGACTAATGCTCAATGTGGCGATGGCACATGCCAGGCTATGAATCCACTAGCAGAGGGAATTGAGAGTGAGGAACGTGTCATCTGAGCTTGACCATGTCCCCACATAAATACACACACGGACACGCATAAAGACAACACACACACACGCATGCATATACAGACAAAAAGACTTGCAATTGTATGCGCCTTTCACAATACCAGGATATCCCGAAGTGCTTTACATCCAATAAAATAATTTTGAAGTGCAGTCACTTGTGTAAAGAACTACAGCAGCCAATGTGCACAGCAAGTTGCCACAAACATAAGAACATTTATGTTCCCTGTCAGGCAGGGAAGAGATGGTCGAGTGAGGGAACCATGGTTGACAAGAGAGGTTGAATGTCTTGTTAAGAGGAAAAAGGTGACTTATGTAAGGCTGAGGAAACAAGGTTCAGACAGGGCATTGGAGGGATACAAGATAGCCAGGAGGGAACTGAAGAAAGGGATTAGGAGAGCTAAGAGAGGGCATGAACAATCTTTGGCGGGTAGGATCAAGGAAAACCCCAAGGCCTTTTACACATATGTGAGAAATATGAGAATGACTAGAGCGAGGGTAGGTCCGATCAAGGACAGTAGCGGGAGATTGTGTATTGAGTCTGAAGAGATAGGCGAGGTCTTGAATGAGTACTTTTCTTCTGTATTTACAAATGAGAGGGGTGATATTGTTGGAGAGGACAGTGTGAAACAGATTGGTAAGCTCGAGGAAATACTTGTTAGGAAGGAAGATGTGTTGGGCATTTTGAAAAACTTGAGGATAGACAAGTCCCCCGGGCCTGACGGGATATATCCAAGGATTCTATGGGAAGCAAGAGATGAAATTGCAGAGCCGTTGGCAATTATCTTTTCGTCCTCACTGTCAACAGGGGTGGTACCAGGGGATTGGAGAGTGGCGAATGTCGTGCCCCTGTTCAAAAAAGGAACTAGGGATAACCCTGGGAATTACAGGCCAGTTAGTCTTACTTCGGTGGTAGGCAAAGTAATGGAAAGGGTACTGAAGGATAGGATTTCTGAGCATCTGGAAAGACACTGCTTGATTAGGGATAGTCAGCACGGATTTGTGAGGGGTAGGTCTTGCCTTACAAATCTTATTGAATTCTTTGAGGAGGTGACCAAGCATGTGGATGAAGGTAAAGCAGTGGATGTAGTGTACATGGATTTTAGTAAGGCATTTGATAAAGTTCCCCATGGTAGGCTTCTGCACAAAGTAAGGAGGCATGGGATAGTGGGAAATTTGGCCAGTTGGATAACGAACTGGCTAACCGATAGAAGTCAGAGAGTGGTGGTGGATGGCAAATATTCAGCCTGGATCCCAGTTACCAGTGGTGTACCGCAGGGATCAGTTCTGGGTCCTCTGCTGTTTGTGATTTTCATTAATGACTTGGATGAGGGAGTTGAAGGGTGGGTCAGTAAATTTGCAGACGATACGAAGATTGGTGGAGTTGTGGATAGTAAGGAGGGCTGTTGTCGGCTGCAAAGAGACATAGATAGGATGCAGAGCTGGGCTGAGAAGTGGCAGCTGGAGTTTAACCCTGAAAAGTGTGAGGTTGTCCATTTTGGAAGGACAAATATGAATGCGGAATACAGGGTTAACGGTAGAGTTCTTGGCATTGTGGAGGAGCAGAGAGACCTTGGGGTCTATGTTCATACATCTTTGAAAGTTGCCACTCAAGTGGATAGAGCTGTGAAGAAGGCCTATGGTGTGCTCGCGTTCATTAACAGAGGGATTGAATTTAAGAGCCGTGAGGTGATGATGCAGCTGTACAAAACTTTGGTAAGGCCACATTTGGAGTACTGTGTACAGTTCTGGTCGCCTCATTTTAGGAAGGATGTGGAAGCTCTGGAAAAGGTGCAAAGAAGATTTACCAGGATGTTGCCTGGAATGGAGAGTAGGTCTTACGAGGAAAGGTTGAGGGTGCTAGGCCTTTTCTCATTAGAGCGGAGAAGGATGAGGGGCGACTTGATAGAGGTTTATAAGATGATCAGGGGAATAGATAGAGTAGACAGTCAGAGACTTTTTCCCCAGGTGGAACACACCATTACAAGGGGACATAAATTTAAGGTGAAAGGTGGAAGATATATGAGGGATATCAGAGGTAGGTTCTTTACCCAGAGAGTAGTGGGGGCATGGAATGCACTGCCTGTGGAAGTAGTTGAGTCGGAAACATTAGTGACCTTCAAGCAGCTGTTGGATAGGTACATGGATTACGGGAAAATGATATAGTGTAGATTTATTTGTTCTTAAGGGCAGCACGGTAGCATTGTGGATAGCACAATTGCTTCACAGATCCATGGTCCCAGGTTCGATTTCGGCCTGGGTCATTGTCTGTGCGGAGTCTGCACGTTCTCCGCGTGTCTGCGTGGGTTTCCTCCGGGTGCTCCGGTTTCCTCCCACAGTCCAAAGATGTGCGGGTTAGGTGAATTGGCCAATGATAAATTGCCCTTAATGTCCAAATTGCCCTTGGTGTTGGGTGGAGGTGTTGAGTTTGGGTAGGGTGCTCTTTCCAAGAGCTGGTGCAGACTCAGGGGGCCGAATGGCCTCCTTCTGCACTGTAGATTCAATGATAATCTATGATTAATCTAGGACAAAGGTTCGGCACAACATCGTGGGCCGAAGGGCCTGTTCTGTGCTGTATTTTCTATGTTCTATGTTCTATGTTCTATAATAACTAGGAGCAGGAGTAGGCCATCTGGCCCCTCGAGCCTGCTCCGCCCTTTAATGAGATCATGGCTGATCTTTTGTGGACTCAGCTCCACTTTCCCGCCCGAACACCATAACCCTTTATTCCTTTATTCTTCAAAAAACTATCTATCTTTATCTTGAAAACATTTAATGAAGGAGCCTCAACTGCTTCACTGGGCAGGAAATTCCATAGATTCACAACCCTTTGGGTGAAGAAGTTCCTCCTAACAACGTGTTAATGCTCAGATAATGTGATGTTGATTGAGGGATAAATATTGGCTGGGACACTGGGAACAATTATCCTGATCTTTTTTGAATAATACCGTGGAATCATTTATGTCCATCTGAGAGGTTAGCTGGAGCCTTGGTTTAACATTTCATGCAAAACAGGGCACTTCAGACAATCCAGCACTCCCTCAGCACTGCAATGCAATGTCAACTTTGATGTTTGTGCTCATGTGCTGGAATGGGACTTGAACTCAAAACCTTGAAACTCCAACACACACTCACACATCACACCCTCACACACTCCACCCTCACTCAGTGATCTCACTCACACACTCTTGCTCACTCTCGCTCTCGGACCCGGGTTCAATCCCGGTCCCGGGTCACTGTCTGTGTGGAGTTTTCACATTCTCCCCGTGTCTGCGTGGGTTTCGCCACCACAACCCAAAGATGTGTAGATTAGGTGGATTGGCCATGCTAAATTGCCCTTTAATTGGAAAAAAAAACTCCTCCTCTCATTCAGTGATCTCACTCACTCACTTACAAACAGACACACACTTGTCCTAAAGGTCTCTTCATTTAAATCTAGATTTTTTATTGCTTTCATTTTGTTCTTTATCTCGCACTTCTCTAATAAAATGTTGATTTATTATGGTACCTCAACTTAATCTTTACCAAACATTTTGGAGTTGGACTCCCCCTCAGCGTTGTGTAAAGGGATTTATTTATTGTTAGAGGTTCCAAGGTCAAACATAGGAAGATAAAACAATAAAGATCAAATGCCACAATTGCCAAGGAAGCTCTTCAATTTCTCCAATATAAGTAATTGTGGGCAATGCCTCTACTGAACAGAAACAACTTAATTCCTCCCTAGGAAACAGGAATGAAATATGGTTGACATGTTGTTTGGCTTCATGGGATATTAACCACATTAATAAGGCATCAGGGTTCAAAATATTCTGACCACAGAATGACCAGTTTTATCACAGATTTGTTAAGGCTCTTGTACTCTTGCTTGAAAGTTTAAAAAAAAGTTTTAGAGCACCCAATTCTTTTTTTCCAATTAAGGGGCAAATTAGCGTGGTCAATCTACCTAACCTGCACATATTTGGATTGTGGGGGTGAAACCCATGCAGACACGGGAAGAAGGTGCAAACTCCACACCGACAGTGACACAGAGCCGGGATCGAACCCAGGTCCTCAGCACCGTAGGCAGCAGTGCTAACCACTGCGCCACCGTGCCACCCACGATTCTTGTACTCTATGCCCCTATTAATATAACCCAGGCTACTACATGCATTTTTTTTAGGCTTAGTTATAGACTAACTGTACAGAATCTTTGGACAAAGTCAGACAATAAACTTTGAGAGACATAGTTATTGCAAGTGTTTATGTACAGAACACTATCACATATTAATTACAAAGGCTAAGAAATGTAGCTTATACACTATTGACATTAAAAAAATTTTTTAGAGTGCCCAATTATTTTTTTTCCAATTAAGGGGCAATTTAGCATGCCCAATCACACCTAACCTGCACAAGTTTGGGTTGTGGGGGTGAGACCCACGCAGACACAAGGAGAGTGTGCAAACTCCACACGGACAGTTAACCGGGGCCGGGATCGAACCCGAGACCTCATCGCTGTGAGCTGCAGTGCTAACCATTGCGCCACCGTACTCCCACTACTCCCACTATTTGACTTATTTTTTTAATAAATCTTTTTATTGCCATTTCCAATATTGATAAACAGTTGTATATATACACATCACACTTTTCTCGCCCGCGCTAATTTCCTTTATTATACAGAGAGGTTTAGTTTGTCCTTTGTTTAACCGACCCTATGTGCATTTCGGTGCCCTCTGGGTTGGTCTACGGTTCCTCCCCCTTCCCCGTTGCTCCCCCCCCCCCCCCCCCCCCCCCACACCCCCCACCCCGCAGCTTCGGCTGTGCTTTTCTTTTATTTTCTGGACTGAGTGGAGAGAAAAAAAGAAAAAAGGGGGGAGTAGCCCCCCCCCTCTCATGGTTCCCCCACCTTCCTTACGCCCCCCCCCCCCAATGCAGCCATACCCCCCCCCCCCCCTCCCCCCTGGGTTGCGCAGTCTTTTGGTACCTCATCTAACTTGGTGTTTTTTTCTTAATTTCTTATTAGGTTACTCCTCGTTGCTGGCCTTGAACAGGTTTTGGAACAGCCCGACAAACTGCCCCCAAGTATCCAGGAAGCCTTCCTCTGACCCTCGGAGAAGGCTGTCCAGAAACCAGCAAGCTTGGGGCAAGCCCAAAACATGTGGGTGTGGTTGGCCGGGCCCCTTTGGCACCGTTCACATTTGTCCTCCACCTCCGGGAAGAACCTGCTCATTCGGGTTCTGGTCAGGTGCACTCGGTGCACCACTTTGAGCTGCATTAGGCTTAGCCTTGGCAGGAGGAGCTGGAGTTAGCTCTGCTCAGTGCTTCGCTCCAGAGTCCCCATCCTACCTCTGTCCCCAGTGAGGAACAACAGGGTACCTGTGAATACAGAGACCAGAGAGGGACCAGGCAACCTGTGAATCTAGGTGACCGGAGAATCGGCGGCAATTGTGCAAGCGCAGTCACCGTGGCGCCGGTCGGAGGCTGTTCAAAGCAATTCTGAGCGCTCGACGGGCCGAGTACTGCCGGCGTCATTTGTGTATGGTCCCACCCGGCGGGACCTCGCCGTTCTGGCTGCAGGGGCCCTCCTGGAGGGGGGGAGCCGACTCCGGTGGTGAGCCTCCACGGTGGCTAGGCACGCGAGCGGGGGCTACCGATCGGCGGTTACGCTAATTCCGGGGTGGGGGGGCTTATGATCCTCTGCGCCGGGTCCCTGTAGGATTCCACCATGTTGCCGTCGCAAAGGCGGCAATGGTGCGCATGTGCGGACCCGCGCCGGCCGTGCTGCACACGCGGGACCCGCGCCGGCCGTGCTGCACACGCGGGACCCGCGCCGGCCGTGCTGCACACGCGGGACCCGCGCCGGCCGTGCTGCATATGCGGGACCCGCGCCGGCCGTGCTGCACACGCGGGACCCGCGCCGGCCGTGCTGCATATGCGGGACCCGCGCCGGCCGTGCTGCACACGCGGGACCCGCGCCGGCCATGCTGCACATGCGGGACCCGCACCGGCCGTGCTGCACATGCGGGACCTGCGCCGGCCGTGCTGCACATGTGGGACCCGCGCCGGCCGTGCTGCACATGCGGGACCCGCGCCGGCCGTGCTGCACATGCGGGACCCGCGCCTGCCGTGCTGCACATGCGGGACCCGCGCCGGCCGTGCTGCACATGCGGGACCCGCGCCGGCCGTGCTGCACACGCGGGACCCGCGCCGGCCTTGCTATACATGCGGGACCCGCGCCGGCCATGCTGCACATGCGGGACCCGCGCCGGCCGTGCTGCACATGCGGGACCCGCGCCGGCCGTGCTGCACATGCGGGACCCGCGCCGGCCGTGCTGCACATGCGGGACCCGCGCCGGCCGTGCTGCACACGCGGGACCCGCGCCGGCCATGCTGCACACGCGGGACCCGCGCCGGCCATGCTGCACACGCGGGACCCGCGCCGGCCGTGCTGCACACGCGGGACCCGCGCCGGCCATGCTGCACACGCGGGACCCGCGCCGGCCATGCTGCACATGCGGGACCCGCGCCGGCCGTGCTGCACATGCGGGACCCGCGCCGGCCGTGCTGCACATGCGGGACCCGCGCCGGCCGTGCTGCACATGCGGGACCCGCGCCGGCCGTGCTGCACATGCGGGACCCGCGCCAGCCGTGCTGCACATGCGGGACCCGCGCCGGCCGTGCTGCACACGCGGGACCCGCGCCGGCCGTGCTGCACACGCGGGACCCGCGCCAGCCGTGCTGCACATGCGGGACCCGCGCCAGCCGTGCTGCACATGTGGGACCCGCGCCAGCCGTGCTGCACATGCGGGACCCGCGCCGGCCGTGCTGCACATGCGGGACCCGCGCCGGCCATGGCGGGCCGGCTTTCGGCGCCGAAGCAGCGCAAAGCACTCCAACGCCGTTCTAGCTCTCCGAGGACGGGGCGAATGACTGGGCCTGGAGGCCCGTTGACACTGGTGTCGCTCGCGCCGGTTTTGATGCCGGCTTCAACACTTGGCCGGGATTTCGGTAAAGCCCGGCCCTAGATTCCAGTGAGGAACCAGAATCTATGAATTCAGACGGGCCAGGTGGGACCCAGAACCTGAAAATCCAGAGTCCAGTGAGGGACCAGAGGGAAACTGTGAAAGCAAAGCCCAGTGAGGGACGATCAAGAACCTGTGAAGCCAGAGTCCAGAGAGGGACCAAAACCTATGAACGCAGGACCAGTGAGGGAGCAGAACCTGGGAATACAGAACCCAGTGTGGGATCAGAACTTGCGAATCCAGAGTCCAGTGAGCGACCAGAGGGAACCTGTGAATCGAGAGGCGAGTGAGGGAACAGAGGCAATCTGTGTATCCAGGACCCAGTGAAAAATGAAAAATGAAAATTGGTTATTGTCACAAGTAGGCTTCAAATGAAGTTACTGTGAAAAGCCCCTAGTCGCCACATTCCGGCGCCTGTTCGGGGAGGCTGGTACGGGAACCAGTGGGGGACCGGAGGGTATCTGTGAATCCTGAGTCCAGTGAGGGACCAGAAGGAACCAGAATCTGTCAATCAAGAGCCCAATAGGGGACCAGAATTTGTGTATCCAGAGCCTAATGAGGGACCAGAGCCCAGTGGGGGACCAGAGCCCAGTGGGGGACCAGAGCCCAGTGAGGGACCAGAGCCCAGTGGGGGACCAGAGCCCAGTGGGGGACCAGAGCCCAGTGGGGGACCAGAGCCCAGTGGGTGACCAGAGTCCAGTGGGGGACAAGAGCCCAGTGGGGGACCAGAGTCCAGTGGGAGCCCAGAGCCCAGTGGGATATAAGAACCCAGTGGGGGGACCAGAGTCCAGTGGGGGACCAAAGAGAAATTGTGAATACAGAGCCCAGTGAGAATCTGTGAATCCAGAACCCAGTGAGGAACTGTGAATCCAAAGCCTACTGAGGAATTGTGAATCCAGAGCCCTGTGAGTAACCTGAACCTGTGAATCCAGAGCTCAGAAATGGACCTGAATGAACATGTGAAACCATGTGAAACGGAGGCCAGTGAGGGACCAGATACTGTGAATCCAGAGCCCAGTGTGAGATCAGAACCTATGAGTCCAGAGACCAGAGAGGGACCAGAGTGAACCTGTGAATTCAGAGTCCACTAGGGAGCAGTGGGAACCAGGAATCCAGATCCCAATGAGGGTCCAGAGGCAATCTGTGAATCCAGAACCACGTGAAGGGCTAAAGAGCACCTGTGGATCCAGAGGCCAGTGAGGGACCAGATGGAACCTGTGAATTCAGAACCAGAAAGAGACCAAAATCTGTGCATCCTGAGCCCATTAAGGGATCACATCTGGTGAATCCAGAGTCCAGTGAGCGACAGAAATTGTAAATCCAGAGCCCAGTGAGGGACCAGAGGGAACCTGTAAATACAGAGCTCAGTGAGGGACCAGAGAGAATCAGTGAATTAAGAGCCCAGGAAGGGACTAGAGAGAAACAGCGAAGCCAGACCCAGTGAGGACCAGACCCTGAGAACCCAGAGCTAGTGAGAGATCAGAATCGGTGAATACAGAGCCCAGTGGAGATCAGAGGAAACCAGTGAAGCCAGACTCCAGTGCAGGACCAAACCCTGTGGACCCTGAAACAAAACGAGACCAAAACCTGTAAATCCAGAGCCCAGCGATGGTCAGGACTTGTGAATCCAGAGTTCAGTGAGTGACCAGAGGGAACGTGTGAATCCAGAGCGAGTGAGGTTCCAGAGGCAACCTGTGAAGCCAGGCTCCAGTGAAGGACCAGAACCTGTGAATCCTGAAACAGTAAGAGACCAAAACCTGTGAATTCAGAGCCCAGTGAGGAACATGAAGCTGTGAATCCAGAGCCTTGAGCAGGCCCAGAATGGACCTGTGAATCCAGAGTTGAGTGGGGGACCAGCGGGAACCTGTGAAACCAGAACCCAGTGAGAGACCAGAACCTGTGAATCCAGAGTCCAATGCAGGGCAAGAACATCTGAATCCAGATGCCAGTGAGGGACCAGAGGGAAGCTGGGAATCCAGTGTCGAATGAGGGACCAGAACCTGTGAATCCAGAGCCCAGTGAGATGTCTGAACTTGTGATTCAAGAGCTCAGTAGGAGACCCAAGGCTGTGAATCCAGAGCCCAGTGATAGACCAGAAGGAACCTGTTAATCCAGAACCCAGTGAAGGATGACAGGAAACCTGTGATTCCAGTGTCCAGTGAGGGATCACATCATGTGATTCCAGAGCCCAGTGATGAATCAGAAACTGGGAATCCAGAGGTCAGTGAGGGACCACACACTGTGAATCCAGATCCCAGTGAGGAATCTCAAAACATGTAAATCCAGGGCACAGTGAGTAACCTGAACCCGTGAATCCAGAGTCCAGTGAGTAACCTGAACCTGTGAATCCAGAGCACAGTGAGTAACCTGAACCCGTGCATCCAGAGCACAGTGAGTAACCTGAACCTCTGAATCCAGAGCCCAGTGTGAGAACAGAAACAGTGAATCCAGAGACCAGAGGGAACCTGTATTTAGATACCACTGAGGGATCAGAGGGAACCTGTGAATCCAGAAGCCAGAGAGAGAGCAGAACCCGTGAATCCAAAGCCCAGTGAGTAACCTGAACCTGTGAATCCAGAGCCCAGTGAGTAACCTGAACCTGTGAATCCAGAGCGCAGTGAGTAACCTGAACCCGTGAATCCAGAGCCCAGTGAGTAACCTGAACCCGTGAATCCAGAGCCCAGTGAGTAACCTGAACCCGTGAATCCAGAGCCCAGTGAGTAACTTGAACCTGTGAATCCAGAGTCCAGTGAGTAACCTGAACCTGCGAATCCAGAGCCCCGAGAGTAACCTGAACCTGTGAATCAAGAGCCCCGAGAGTAACCTGAACCTGTGAATCCAAAGCCCAGTGGGTAACCTGAACCTGTGAATCCAGAGTCCAGTGAGTAACCTGAACCTGTGTATCCAGAGCCCAGAGAGTAACCTGAACCTGTGAATCCAGAGCCCAGTGAGTAACCTGAACCCGTGAATCCAGAGCCCATTGAGTAACCTGAACCCGTGACTACAGAGCCCAGTGAGTAACTTGAATCTGTGAATCCAGAGTCCAGTGAGTAACCTGTACCTGCGAATCCAGAGCCCCGAGAGTAACCTGAACCTGTGAATCCAGAGCCCAGTGAGTAACCTGAACCTGTGAATCCAGAGCCCAGAGAGTAACCTGAACCTGTGAATCCAGAGTCCAGAGAGTAACCTGAAACTGTGAATCCAGAGCCCCGAGAGTAACCTGAACCTGTGAATCCAAAGCCCAGTGGGTAACCTGAACCTGTGAATCCAGAGTCCAGTGAGTAACCTGAACCTGTGAATCCAGAGCCCAGTGAGTAACCTGAACCCGTGAATCCAGAGTGCAGTGAGTAACCTGAAGCCGTGAATCCAGAGCCCAGAGAGTAACCTGAACCCGTGAATCCAGCGCTCAGTGAGTAACGTGAACCCGTGAATCCAGAGCCCAGTGAGTAACCTGAACCCGTGAATCCAGTGCCCAGTGAGTAACCTGAACCTGTGAATCCAGAGCCCAGAGAGTAACCTGAACCTGTGAATCCAGAGCCCAGTGAGTAACCTGAACCCGTGAATCCAGAGCCCATTGAGTAACCTGAACCCGTGAATACAGAGCCCAGTGAGTAACTTGAACCTGCGAATCCAGAGTCCAGTGAGTAACCTGTACCTGCGAATCCAGAGCCCCG
The DNA here is from genome assembly GCF_047496885.1 of Scyliorhinus torazame. Taxonomy (NCBI): domain Eukaryota; kingdom Metazoa; phylum Chordata; class Chondrichthyes; order Carcharhiniformes; family Scyliorhinidae; genus Scyliorhinus; species Scyliorhinus torazame. The sequence continues at coordinate 256,438,602 of NC_092708.1, forward strand.
AGAGTAAACTGAACCTGTGAATCCAGAGCCCCGAGAGTAACCTGAACCTGTGAATCCAAAGCCCAGTGGGTAACCTGAACCTGCGAATCCAGAGTCCAGTGAGTAACCTGAACCTGTGAATCCAGAGCCCAGTGAGTAACCTGAACCCGTGAATCCAGAGCGCAGTGAGTAACCTGAACCCGTGAATCCAGAGCCCAGAGAGTAACCTGAACCCGTGAATCCAGCGCCCAGTGAGTAACGTGAACCCGTGAATCCAGAGCCCAGTGAGTAACCTGAACCCGTGAATCCAGAGCCCAGTGAGTAACCTGAACGTGTAAATCCAGAGGCCAGTGAGGGACAAGACACTGTGAATCCAGATCCCAGTGAGGAATCTCAAAACATGTTAATCCAGGGCACAGTGAGTAACCTGAACCCGTGAATCCAGAGCACAGTGAGTAACCTGAACCCATGAATCCAGAGTCCAGTGAGTAACCTGAACCTGGGAATCCAGAGCCCCGAGAGTAACCGGAACCTGTGAAGCCAGAGCCCAGAGAGTAACCTGAACCCGTGAATCCAGCGCCCAGTGAGTAACGTGAACCCGTGAATCCAGAGCCCAGTGAGTAACCTGAACCCGTGAATCCAGAGCCCAGTGAGTAACCTGAACGTGTAAATCCAGAGGCCAGTGAGGGACAAGACACTGTGAATCCAGATCCCAGTGAGGAATCTCAAAACATGTTAATCCAGGGCACAGTGAGTAACCTGAACCCGTGAATCCAGAGCACAGTGAGTAACCTGAACCCATGAATCCAGAGTCCAGTGAGTAACCTGAACCTGGGAATCCAGAGCCCCGAGAGTAACCTGAACCCATGAATCCAGAGTCCAGTGAGTAACCTGAACCTGGGAATCCAGAGCCCCGAGAGTAACCGGAACCTGTGAAGCCAGAGCCCAGAGAGTAACCTGAACCTGTGAATCCAAAGCCCAGTGAGTAACCTGAACCTGTGAATCCAGAGCCCAGTAAGTAACCTGAAGCCGTGAATCCAGAGCCCAGAGAGTAACCTGAACCTGTGAATCCAGAGTCCAGTGAGTAACCTGAACCCATGAATCCAGAGCCCAGTGAGTAACCTGAACCCGTGGATCCAGAGCCCAGTGAGTTACCTGAACACGTGAATCCAGAGCCCAGAGAGTAACCTGAACCCGTGAATCCAGCGCCCAGTGAGTAACATGAACCCGTGAATCCAGAATCCAGCGAGTAACCTGAACCCGTGAATCCAGAGCCCAGTGAGTAACCTGAACCCGTGAATCCAGAGCCCAGTGAGTAACCTGAACCCGTGAATCCAGAGCCCAGTGAGTAACCTGAACCCGTGAATCCAGAGCTCAGAGAGGGAGCCTGTGAATCCAAAGTCCAGTGAGGAACAAGTGGCAACCAGTGTATCAACAGCCCAATGAGGGGTCTGAGGGAACCTGTGAATTGAGAGACCAGTGAAGGAAACAGGAACCTGTGAATCCAGGGCACAGTGAGGGGCCAGAGGTAACCTGTGAATCCAGAGACCAATCTGGGACCAGAACCTCTGGATCCAGATGCAATTGAGGAACCAGGGGGAAGCTGTGAATCCAGAGTTCAGTGACAGACCAGAACCTGTGAATCCAGAGCTCAGTAAGGGACTAGAAGGAACCTTTTAATAGCACACCCAGTGAGCGATCAGGAGGTACCTGTGATTCCAGAGTCAAGTGAGAGAACATAGAACATACAGTGCAGAAGGAGGCCATTCGGCCCATTGAGTCTGCACCGACCCACTTTAAGCCCTCACTTCCACCCTATCCTCGTAACCCAATAGCCCCTCCTAACCTTTTTGGACACATGAACAATTTAGCATGGCCACCTAACCTGCACGTCTTTGGACTGTGGGAGGAAACCGGAGCACCCGGAGGAAACCCACGCAAACATGGGGAGAACGTGCAGACTCCGCACAGAGAGGCAGGAACCTACAAATCAGAGCCCAAAGAGGGACCAGAACTTGTGAATCCAGAGTCCAGTGAAGGACTAGAAGGAACCTTTGAATCCAGACCCGAGTGAGGAACCAGACCCGGCAATTCCAGAGCCCAGAGAGGGACCAGAATCTGTCGGCCAGATTCTCCGTTCCTGAGACTAAGAGGTCTCGTGGAAGATCTGTGGAGATCTACGTCAGGAAAATTGGCGCCGCACCTGGACTGATTCAGCCACCATTGAGGGGCTTGCACTGGCGCCATGTGGAGCACAATCAATTCCAATGGAAAACAGTGTCAGATTTGTCGGGGTCGGGATTGACACTTAAGCGGCAGCCACATATTAGCACTCCACTCCCCACCCAAACTCATCCCAGCCAACAAGATGGAACTGATTGCGGTGGAGTGCGGCCATCCATTGATGTATCGGCTGGGGCCAGAGGGTACCTAGGAAGGGTGGCACCCAGATGGCCCGTGGCACGAGGTTCACAGTGGGCAGTCAGCAGCATGCGCAGACGCATGGCTGCCTTGCAGGCTGTGGCAATGGTCTTCCATGCCCGTCCACCCTTACCCCATGGCCCACCTCCTGGCTGCCCCCTGCGACTCCCCCCAGTCCTGGCAGATGCTGCCCATCCTCAGCCAAAGGCACAACTCTTAGCAGACTATGGCGATGTTGGGCACTTTTTGTGCCCCCTCCCTCCACCTCATCAGCCATGGCGCCTGTTTTATGATTTTTGAAAGCACAAGTGAACCTCGCCATCGGGTATTCTCCTGGTGGCGAATCGCGGAGGCCAGGGATAATACTGGGTCAGGTCCGCGAATGATATGCCAATGGCGCTAACTGTACATGCGGAGTGGCACGTAGATGGAACACATGAATCCAGAATCCCGTGACGGACCAGAACCTGTGAATCCAGAGTACAATGAGGAACCTCAGGAAACCTGTGAATCCAGAGCAGAATGAGGGACCAGCACCTCTGGATTCACAGGTTCCCTCTGGTCCTTCACTGGGATCTGTATTCGCAGGGACACTCTGGTCCCGCACTGGACTCTGGATTCACAAGACTCTGGATTCAAAAGATCAGGTCTCTCATGGGACACTTGTCATGTGAGAGTACCTTTAAGAAATGGGGTTTATCAAATAGCTGCAGTGATGTCAGAGTGTGGGTGGAGCTGGGCTGTCTGCCTGCTTTTACTTTCGCTTTGGATTGTCAGCTACAGGGTGTGTTTAGTTTAGTTTAGCAGATTGGGAGCTGCATCCAGCAAAACCAGGTGTGATTCGGATTTCTTACTGCATGAAAGGAATGTCATCAAATCACTTGCTAATTTAAAAGTGATAACTGTTCTCAGTAGAGAATTTAAATCTGATCTCTGTGTTAAAGAGTTATTTGTCTTATGGATGTTGCAAGCCGCTGCAGTCTCACGGCGCCAAGGTCCCAGGTTCGATCCTGGCTCTGGGTCACTGTTCGTATGGAGTTTGCACATTCACCCCGTGTTTGCGTGGGTTTCACCCCCATAACCCAAAGATGTGCAAGGTAGGTGGATTGAACACGCTAAATTGCCCCTTAATTGGAAAAAATTAATTGGTACTCTAAATTTATAAAGAAAAAATGGATGTTGCAAGGAAAGATTAAGGGTTACTTATAGAGTACTGTATTCTTTGGGGGGAGTAGTTGAGTTGATAGTTGCTAAGATGTTTACTGTGTGTTTATAAAAATGTTACCTGGATTTCATAAAATAAACATTGTTTTGTTTAAAAATACTTTTAGTTCTCTGTAGCATCACACCTGTAAAGTGGGCCCTTGTGCTCCCCAGAACCAAACTCTATTTAAAGTTGTGGGTCAGGTGAACTCCATGATACACTTTGGGGTTCTCTAAACCCTGGCCAGTAATACACTGGATTTACATGTCGCCTCTGCTACCGCACTGGAATCTGGATTCACAGGGACACTCTATTCCCTCACGGGTCTCTGGATTCACAGGCTTCCACTTGTCCTTCACTGGGCTCTGGATTCACAGGTTCCCTATGGTCCCTCACGGGGTTCTGCATTCATTGGTTCCCTCTGACCACACACTGGGCTCTGGATTCACAGGTTCAGGATACTCACTGGGCTCCGGATTCACATGTTTTGATTCCTCAATGGGCTCTGGATTCAGAGTCCAGAACCTGTGAATACAGAGCCCAGGGAGGGATCAGGGGGAACCTGTGATTCCATTAAGGGATCACATCCTGTGAATCCAGAGCCCAGTGAGGAATCAGAACCCGTGAATCCACAACTCAGTGAGTAACCTGAACCTGTGATTCCATCACCCAATGAGTAAAGTGAACCTGTGAATCCAGAGCCCAGTGAGTAACCTGAACCTGTGAATCCAGAGCCCAGTGAGTAACCTGAACCTGTGAATCCAGAACCCAGTGAGTAACCTGAACCTGTGAATCCAGAGTCCAGAGAGTAACCTGAACCTGTGAATCCAGAGGCCAGAGAGTAACCTGAACCTGTGAATCCAGAGCCCAGAGAGTAACCTGAACCTGTGAATCCAGATTCCAGTGAGTAACCTGAACCTGTGAATCCAGAGTCCAGAAAGGAACCTGAACCTGTGAACTCAGAGCCCAGAGAGTAACCTGAACCTGTGAATCCAGAGCCCAGAGAGTAACCTGAACCTGTGAATCCAGAGACCAATGAGTAACATGAACCTGGGAATCCAGAGCTCCGAGAGTAACCTGAACCTGTGAACCCAGAGAGTAACCTGAATCTGTGAATCTAGAGCCCAGGGTGTAACCTGAACCCGTAAATCCAGAGCCCAGTGAGTAACTTGAACCTGTGAATCCAGAACCCAGTGAGTAACCTGAACCTCTGAATCCAGAGCCCAGAGAGTAACCTGAATCTGTGAATCTAGAGCACAGGGTGTAACCTGAACCCGTAAATCCAGAGCCCAGTGAGTAACTTGAACCTGTGAATCCTGAGCCCAGTGAGTAACCTGAACCTGTGACTCCAGAGCCCAGTGAGTAACCTGAACCTGTAAATCCAGAGCCCAGAGAGTAACCTGAAACTGTGAATCCAGAGTCCAGAGAGTAACCTGAACCTGTGAATCCAGAGCCCAGAGAGTAACCTGAACCTGTGAATCCTGAGCTCAGAGAGTAACCTGAACCTGTGAATCCAGAGCCCATAGAGTAACCTGAACCTGTGAATCCAGAGTCCAGAGAGCAACCTGAACCCGTGAATCCAGAACCCAGTGAGTAACCTGGCCCTGTGAATCCAGAGTCCAGAGAGTAACCTGAACCTGTGAATCCAGAGGCCAGAGAGTAACCTGAACCTGTGAATCCAGGGCCCAGAGAGTAACCTGAAACTGTGAATCCAGATTCCAGTGAGTAACCTGAACCTGTGAATCCAGAGCCCAGAAAGGAACCTGAACCTGTGAACTCAGAGCCCAGAGAGTAACCTGAACCTGTGAATCCAGAGCCCAGAGAGTAACCTGAACCTGTGAATCCAGAGACCAATGAGTAACATGAACCTGGGAATCCAGAGCTCCGAGAGTAACCTGAACCTGTGAACCCAGAGAGTAACCTGAATCTGTGAATCTAGAGCCCAGGGTGTAACCTGAACCCGTAAATCCAGAGCCCAGTGAGTAACCTGAAACTGTGACTCATAAGCCCAGTGGGTAACCTGAAGCTGTGAATCCAGAGCCCAGTGAGTAACCTGAACCTGTGAATCCAGAGCCCAGTGAGTAACCTGAACCTGTGAATCCAGAGCCCAGTGAGTAACCTGAACCTGTGAATCCAGAGCCCAGTGAGTAACCTGAAACTGTGACTCCAAAGCCCAGTGGGTAACCTGAACCTACGAATCCAGAGCCCCGAGAGTAACCTGAATCTGTCAAAACAGAGTCCAGAGAGTAACCTGAAGCTGTGAATCCAGAGCCCAGTGAGTAACCTGAACCTGTGAATCCAGAGCCCAGTGAGTAACCTGAAACTGTGACTCCAGAGTCCAGAGAGTAACCCGAATCTGTGAATCCAGAGCTCAGAGAGTAACCTGAACCTGTGTATCCAGAGCCCAGAGAGTAACCTGAACCTGTGAATCCAGAGCCCAGAGGGTAACCTGAACCTGTGAATCCAGAGCCCAGAGAGCAACCTGAACCTGTGAATCCAGAGCCCAGAGAGTAACGTGAACCTGTGAATCCAGAGCCCAGAAAGGAATCTGAACCTGTGAATCCAGAGCCCAGTGAGTAACCTGAACCGGTGAATCCAGAGCCCAGTGAGTAACTTGAACCTGTGAATCCTGAGCCCAGTGAGTAACCTGAACCTGTGACTCCAGAGCCCAGTGAGTAACCTGAACCTGAGAATCCAGAGCCCAGTGAGTAATCTGAACCTGTGGATTCAGAGCCCAGTGAGTAACCTGAACCTGTGAATCCAGAGCCCAGTGAGTAACCTGAACCTGTGAATCCAGAGCCCAGCAACGAACATGAACCTGTGAATCCAGAGCCCAGTGAGTAACCTGAACCTGTGAATCCAGAGCCCCGAGAGTAACCTGAACCTGTGAATCCAGATTCCAGTGAGTAACCTGAAGCTGTGAATCCAGAGCCCAGTGAGTAACATGAACCTGTGAAACCAGAGCCCAGTGAGTAACCTGAACCTGTGAATCCAGAGCCCAGTGAGTAACCTGAACCTGTGAATCCAGAGCCCAGTGACTAACCTGAACCTGTGAATCCAGAGCCCAGTGAGTAACCTGAACCTGTGAATCCAGAGCCCAGTGAGTCACCTGAAACTGTGACTCCAAAGCCCAGTGGGTAACCTGAACCTGTGAATCCAGAGCCCCGAGAGTAACCTGAATCTGTGAATCCAGGGCCCAGAGAGTAACCTGAACCTGTGAATCCAGAGCCCAGAGAGTAACCGGAACCTGTGAATCCAGAGCCCAGAGAGTAACCTGAACCTGTGAATCCAGAGCCCAGAGAGTACCGTGAACCTGTGAATCCAGAGCCCAGAAAGGAACCTGAACCTGTGAACCTAAAGCCCAGAGAGTAACCTGAACCTGTTAATCCAGAGCCCAGTGCGTAACCTGAAACTGTGACTCCAAAGCCCAGTGGGTAACCTGAACCTGTGAATCCAGAGTCCCGAGAATAACCTGAATCTGTGAAAACAGAGTCCAGAGAGTAACCTGAAGCTGTGAATCCAGAGCCCAGTGAGTAACCTGAACCTGTGAATCCAGAGCCCAGTGAGTAACCTGAAACTGTGACTCCAAAGCCCAGTGGGTAACCTGAACCTGTGAATCCAGAGCCCCGAGAGTAACCTGAATCTGTGAATCCAGAGTCCAGAGAGTAACCCGAATCTGTGAATCCAGAGCTCAGAGAGTAACCTGAACCTGTGTATCCAGAGACCAGAGAGTAACCTGAACCTGTGAATACAGAGCCCAGAGAGTAACCTGAACCTGTGAATCCAGAGTACAGAGAGTTACCTGAACCTGTGAATCCAGAGCCCAGAGAGTAACGTGAACCTGTGAATCCAGAGCCCAGAAAGGAACTTGAACCTGTGAACCCAGAGCCCAGAGAGTAACCTGAACCTGTGAATCCAGAGCCCAGAGAGTAACCTGAACCTGAAAATCCAGAGACCAATGAGTAACATGAACCTGGGAATCCAGAGCCCAGTGAGTAAACTGAACCTGTGAATCTAGAGCCCAGGAAGGAACCTGAGCCTGTGAACCCAGAGCCCATTGAGTAATCTGAACCTGTGAACCCAGAGCCCATTGAGTAACCTGAACCGGTGAATCCAGAGCCCAGTGAGTAACTTGAACCTGTGAATCCTGAGCCCAGTGAGTAACCTGAACCTGTGACTCCAGAGCCCAGTGAGTAACCTGAACCTGAGAATCCAGAGCCCAGTGAGTAATCTGAACCTGTGAATCCAGAGCCCAGAAAGGAACCTGAACCTGTGAATCCAGAGCCCAGTGAGTAACCTGAACCTGTGAATCCAGAGCCCCGAGAGTAACCTGAACCTGTGAATCCAGATTCCAGTGAGTAACCTGAAGCTGTGAATCCAGAGCCCAGTGAGTAACCTGAACCTGTGAAACGAGAGCCAGGGAGTAACCTGAACCTGTGAATCCAGAGCCCAGTGAGTAACCTGAACCTGTGAAACCAGAGCCCAGTGACTAACCTGAACCTGTGAATCCAGAGCCCAGTGAGTAACCTGAACCTGTGAATCCAGAGCCCAGTGAGTCACCTGAAACTGTGACTCGAAAGCCCAGTGGGTAACCTGAACCTGTGAATCCAGAGCCCCGAGAGTAACCTGTATCTGTGAACCCAGAGCCCAGAGAGTAACCTGAACCTGTTAATCCAGAGCCCAGAGAGTAACCTGAACCTTTGAATCCAGAGACCAATGAGTAACATGAACCTGTGAATCCAGAGCCCAGAGTGTAACCTGAACCTGTGAATCCAGAGTCCAGAGAGTAACCTGAACCTGTGAATCCAGATTCCAGTGAGTAACCTGAACCTGTGAATCCAGGGCCCAGAAAGGAACCTGAACCTGTGAACCCAGAGCCCAGAGAGTAACCTGAACCTGTGAATCCAGAGCCCAGAGAGTAACCTGAACCTGTGAATATAGAGACCAATGAGTAACATGAACCTGGGAATCCTGAGCCCCGAGAGTAACTTGAACCTGTATACCCTGAGCCCAGAGAGTAACCTGAACCTGTGAATCTAGAGCCCAGTGTGTAACCTGAACCCGTAAATCCAGAGCCCAGAGAGTAACTTGAACCTGTGAATCCTGAGCCCAGTGAGTAACCTGAACCTGTGACTCCAGAGCCCAGTGAGTAACCTGAAGCTGTGAATCCAGACTACAGTGAGTAACCTGAACCTGTGAATCCAGAGCCCAGTGAGTAACCTGAACCTGTGAATCCAGAGCCCAGTGAGTAACCTGAACCTGTGAATCCAGAGCCCAGTGAGTAACCTGAACCTGTGAATCCAGAGCATAGTGAGTAACCTGAACCTGTGAATCCAGAGCCCAGTGAGTAAACTGAAACTGTGACTCCAAAGCCCAGTGGGTAACCTGAACCTGTGAATCCAGAGCCCTGAGAGTAACCTGAAACTGTGAATCCAGAGTCCAGAGAGTAACCTGAATCTGTGAATCCAGAGCTCAGAGAGTAACCTGAACCTGTGTATCCAGAGCCCAGAGAGTAACCTGAACCTGTGAATCCAGAGCCCAGAGAGTAACCTGAACCTGTGAATCCAGAGCCCAGAGAGTAACCTGAACCTGTGAATCCAGAGCACAGAGAGTAACGTGAACCTGTGAATCCAGAGCCCAGAAAGGAACCTGAACCTGTGAACCCAGAGCCCAGAGAGTAACCTGAACCTGTGAATCCAGAGCCCAGAGAGTAACCTGAGCCTGCGAATCCAGAGACCAATGAGTAACATGAAACTGGGAATCCAGAGCCCAGTGAGTAAACAGAACCTGTGAATCCAGGGCCCAGGAAGAAACCTGAGCCTGTGAACCCAGAGCCCAGAGAGTAACCTGAACCTGTGAATCCAGAGCCCAGTGAGTAACCTGAACCCGTGAATCCAGAGCCCAGTGAGTAACTTGAACCTGTGACACCAGAGCCCAGTGAGTAACCTGAACCTGTGACTCCAGAGCCCAGTGAGTAACCTGAACCTGTGAATCCAGAGCCCAGTGAGTAACCTGAACCTGTGAATCCAGAGACCCGAGAGTAACCTGAACCTGTGAATCCAGATTCCAGTGAGTAACCTGAACCTGTGAATCCAGAGACCAATGAGTAACCTGAACCTGTGAATCCAGATCCCAGTGAGTAACCTGAATCTGTGAATCCAGAGACCAATGAGTAACCTGAACCTGCGAATCCAGAGTCCAGTGAGTAAACTGAACCTGTGAATCCAGAGCCCAGGAAGGAACCTGAACCTGTGAACCCAGAGCCCAGAGAGTAACCTGAATCTGTGAATCCAGAGCCCAGAGAGTAAACTAAACCTGTGATTCCATAACCCAATGAGTAAACTGAACCTGTGAATCCAGAGCCCAGTGAGTAACCTGAACCTGTGAATCCAGAACCCAGTGAGTAACCTGAACCTGTGAATCCAGAGCCCAGTGAGTAACATGAACCTGTGAATCCAGAGCCCAGTGAGTAACCTGAACCTGTGAATCCAGAACCCAGTGAGTAACCTGAACCTGTGAATCCAGAACCCAGTGAGTAACCTGAACCTGTGAATCCAGAGTCCAGAGAGTAACATGAACCTGTGAATCCAGAGTCCAGAGAGTAAACTGAACCTGTGAATCCAGAGGCCAGAGAGTAACCTGAACCTGTGAATCCAGAGCCCAGAGACAAACCTGAACCTGTGAATCCAGAGTCCAGTGAGTAACCTGAACCTGTGAATCCAGAACCCAGTGAGTAAACTGAACCTGTGAATCCTGAACCCTGTGAGTAACCTGGACCGGTGACTCAAGAGCCCAGTGAGTAAACTGAACCTGTGAATCCAGAGACCAGAGAGTAACCTGGAGCTGTGAATCCAGAGCTCAATGAGTAACCTGAACCTGTGAATCCAGAGTCGAGAGAGTAACCTGAACCTGTGAATCCAGAGCCCAGTGAGTAACCTGAACCTGTGACTCCAGAGCCCAGTGAGTAACCTGAACCTGTGAATCGAGAGCCCAGTGAGTAACCTGAACCTGTGAATCCAGAGCCCAGTGAGTAACCTGAAGCTGTGAATCCAGAGCTCAATGAGTAACCGGAACCTGTGAATCCAGAGTCCAGAGAGTAACCTGAACCTGTGAATCCAGAGCCCAGTGAGTAACCTGAACCTTTGAATTCAGAGCCCAGTGAGTAACCTGAACCTGTGAATCCAGAGTCCAGAGAGTAACCTGAACCTGTGAATCCAGAGCCCCGAGAGTAACCTAAACCTGTGAATCCAGAGTCCAGAGAGTAACCTGAACCTGTGAATCCAGAATCCAGTTAGTAACCTGAACCTGTGAAGCCAGAGCCCAGAGAGTAACCTGAACCTGTGAATCCAGAGCCCAGAGAGTAACCTGAACCTTTGAATCCAGAGCCCAGAGAGTAACCTGAACCTGTGAATCCAGAGCCCAGAGAGTAACCTGAACCTGTGAATCCAGATTCCAGTGAGTAACCTGAACCTGTGAATCCCGAGCCCAGAAAGGAAAATGAACCTTTGAACCCAGAGAGTAACCTGAACCTGTGAACCCAGAGCCCAGTGAGTAACCTGAACGTGTGAATCCAGAGACCAATGAGTAACATGAACCTGGGAATCCAGAGTCCAGAGAGTAACCTGAACCTGTGAATCCAGAGCCCAGTGAGTAACCTGAACCTGTGAATTCAGAGCCCAGTGAGTAACCTGAACCTGTGAATCCAGAGTCCAGAGAGTAACCTGAACCTGTGAATCCAGAGCCCCGAGAGTAACCTAAACCTGTGAATCCAGAGTCCAGAGAGTAACCTGAACCTGTGAATCCAGAACCCAGTTAGTAACCTGAATCTGTGAAGCCAGAGCCCAGAGAGTAATCTGAACCTGTGAATCCAGAACCCAGAGAGTCACCTGAACCTGTGAATCCAGAGCCCAGAGAGTAACCTGAACCTGTGAATCCAGAGCCCAGAGAGTAACCTGAACCTGTGAATCCAGATTCCAGTGAGTAACCTGAACCTGTGAATCCAGAGCCCAGAAAGGAAAATGAACCTGTGAACCCAGAGCCCAGAGAGTAACCTGAACCTGTGAACCCAGAGCCCAGTGAGTAACCTGAACCCGTGAATCCAGAGACCAATGAGTAACATGAACCTGGGAATCCAGAGCCGAGTGAGTAAACTGTACCTGTGACTCCAGAACCCAGTGAGTAACCTGAACCTGAGAATCCAGAGACCAGTGAGTAACTTGAACCTGTAAATCCAGAGACCAGTGAGTAACCTGAACCTGTGACTCCAGAGCCCAGTGAGTAACCTGAATCTGAGAATCCAGAGCCCAGTGAGTAACCTGAACCTGTGAATCCAGAGCCCAGTGAGTAACTTGAACCTGTAAATCCAGAGACCAGTGAATAACCTGAACCTGTGATTCCAGAGCCCAGTGAGTAACCTGAAACTGTGAATCCAGAGCCCAGTGAGTAACCTGAAGCTGTGAATCCAGAGCTCAATGAGTAACCTGAACCTGTGAATCCAGAGTACAGAGAGTAACCTGAACCTGTGAATCCAGAGCCCAGTAAGTAACATGAACCTGGGAATCCAGAGACCAGTGAGTAACCTGAACCTGTGACTCCAGAGCCCAGTGAGTAACCTGAACCTGAGAATCCAGAGCGCAGTGAGTAACCTGAACCTGTGAATCCAGAACCCAGTGAGTAACCTGAACCTGTGAATCCAGAGTCCATTGAGTAACCTGAACCTGTGAATCCAGAGCCCAGAGAGTAACCTGAACCTATGAATCCAGAGCCCAGAGAGTAACCTGAAACTGTGAATCCAGAGTCCAGAGAGTAACCTGAACCTGTGAATCCAGAGCCCAGAGAGTAACCTGAACCTGTGAATCCTGAGCTCAGAGAGTAACCTGAACCTGTGAATCCAGAGCCCATAGAGTAACCTGAACCTGTGAATCCAGAGTCCAGAGAGCAACCTGAACCCGTGAATCCAGAACCCAGTGAGTAACCTGGCCCTGTGAATCCAGAGTCCAGTGAGTAACCTGAACCTGTGAATCCAGAACCCAGTGAGTAACCTGAACCTGTGAATCCAGAGCCCAGAGAGTAACCTGAAGCTGTGAATCCAGAGTCCAGTGAGTAACCTGAACCCGTGAATCCAGAGCCCAGTGAGTAATTTGAACCTGTGAATCCTGAACCCAGTGAGTAACCTGAACCTGTGACTCCAGAGCCCAGTGAGTAAATTGAACCTGTGAATCCAGAGCCCAGAGAGTAACCTGAACCTGTGAATCCAGATTCCAGTGAGTAACCTGAACCTGTGAACCCAGAGCCCAGAAAGAAACCTGAACCTGTGAATCCAGAGCCCAGTGAGTAAACTGAACCTGTGAATCCTGAACCCAGTGAGTAACCTGAACCGGTGATCAAGAGCCCTGTGAGTAAACTGAACCTGTGAATCCAGAGCCCAGAGAGTAACCTGAAGCTGTGAATCCAGAGCTCAATGAGTAACCTGAACCTGTGAATCCAGAGTCCAGAGAGTAACCTGAACCTGTGAATCCAGAGCCCAGTGAGTAACCTGAATCTTTGAATTCAGAGCCCAGTGAGTAACCTGAACCTGTGAATCCAGAGTCCAGAGAGTAACCTGAACCTGTGAATCCAGAGCCCCGAGAGTAACCTAAACCTGTGAATCCAGAGTCCAGAGAGTAACCTGAACCTGTGAATCCAGAACCCAGTTAGTAACCTGAATCTGTGAAGCCAGAGCCCAGAGAGTAACCTGAACCTGTGAATCCAGAACCCAGAGAGTAACCTGAACCTGTGAATCCAGAGCCCAGAGAGTAACCTGAACCTGTGAATCCAGAGCCCAGAGAGTAACCTGAACCTGTGAATCCAGATTCCAGTGAGTAACCTGAACGTGTGAATCCAGAGCCCAGAAAGGAAAATGAACCTGTGAACCCAGAGCCCAGAGAGTAACCTGAACCTGTGAACCCAGAGCCCAGTGAGTAACCTGAACGTGTGAATCCAGAGACCAATGAGTAACATGAACCTGGGAATCCAGAGCCGAGTGAGTAAACTGTACCTGTGACTCCAGAGCCCAGTGAGTAACCTGAACCTGAGAATCCAGAGACCAGTGAGTAACTTGCACCTGTAAATCCAGAGACCAGTGAGTAACCTGAACCTGTGACTCCAGAGCCCAGTGAGTAACCTGAACCTGAGAATCCAGAGCCCAGTGAGTAACCTGAACCTGTGAATCCAGAGCCCAGTGAGTAACTTGAACCTGTAAATCCAGAGACCAGTGAGTAACCTGAACCTGTGACTCCAGAGCCCAGTGAGTAACATGAAACTGTGAATCCAGAGCCCAGTGTGTAACCTGAAGCTGTGAATCCAGAGCTCAATGAGTAACCTGAATCTGTGAATCCAGAGTACAGAGAGTAACCTGAACCTGTGAATCCAGAGCCCAGTGAGTAACATGAACCTGGGAATCCAGAGACCAGTGAGTAACCTGAACCTGTGACTCCAGAGCCCAGTGAGTAACCTGAACCTGAGAATCCAGAGCGCAGTGAGTAACCTGAACCTGTGAATCCAGAACCCAGTGAGTAACCTGAACCTGTGAATCCAGAGTCCATTGAGTAACCTGAACCTGTGAATCCAGAGCCCAGAGAGTAACCTGAACCTATGAATCCAGAGCCCAGAGAGTAACCTGAAACTGTGAATCCAGAGTCCAGAGAGTAACCTGAACCTGTGAATCCAGAGCCCAGAGAGTAACCTGAACCTGTGAATCCTGAGCTCAGAGAGTAACCTGAACCTGTGAATCCAGAGCCCATAGAGTAACCTGAACCTGTGAATCCAGAGTCCAGAGAGCAACCTGAACCCGTGAATCCAGAACCCAGTGAGTAACCTGGCCCTGTGAATCCAGAGTCCAGTGAGTAACCTGAACCTGTGAATCCAGAACCCAGTGAGTAACCTGAACCTGTGAATCCAGAGCCCAGAGAGTAACCTGAAGCTGTGAATCCAGAGTCCAGTGAGTAACCTGAACCCGTGAATCCAGAGCCCAGTGAGTAATTTGAACCTGTGAATCCTGAACCCAGTGAGTAACCTGAACCTGTGACTCCAGAGCCCAGTGAGTAAACTGAACCTGTGAATCCAGAGCCCAGAGAGTAACCTGAACCTGTGAATCCAGATTCCAGTGAGTAACCTGAACCTGTGAACCCAGAGCCCAGAAAGAAACCTGAACCTGTGAACCCAGAGCCCAGAAAGAAACCTGAACGTGTGAATCCAGAGCCCAGTGAGTAAACTGAACCTGTGAATCCTGAACCCAGTGAGTAACCTGAACCGGTGACTCAAGAGCCCTGTGAGTAAACTGAACCTGTGAATCCAGAGCCCAGAGAGTAACCTGAAGCTGTGAATCCAGAGCTCAATGAGTAACCTGAACCTGTGAATCCAGAGTCCTGAGAGTAACCTGAACCTGTGAATCCAGAGCCCAGTGAGTAACCTGAACCTGTGAATTCAGAGCCCAGTGAGTAACCTGAACCTGTGAATCCAGAGTCCAGAGAGTAACCTGAACCTGTGAATCCAGAGCCCCGGGAGTAACCTAAACCTGTGAATCCAGAGTCCAGAGAGTAACCTGAACCTGTGAATCCAGAACCCAGTTAGTAACCTGAACCTGTGAAGCCAGAGCCCAGAGAGTAACCTGAACCTGTGAATCCAGAGCCCAGAGAGTAACCTGAACCTTTGAATCCAGAGCCCAGAGAGTAACCTGAACCTGTGAATCCAGAGCCCAGAGAGTAACCTGAACCTGTGAATCCAGATTCCAGTGAGTAACCTGAACCTGTGAATCCAGAGCCCAGAAAGGAAAATGAACTTGTGAACCCAGAGCCCAGAGAGTAACCTGAACCTGTGAACCCAGAGCCCAGTGAGTAACCTGAACGTGTGAATCCAGAGACCAATGAGTAACATGAACCTGGGAATCCAGAGCCGAGTGAGTAAACTGTACCTGTGACTCCAGAGCCCAGTGAGTAACCTGAACCTGAGAATCCAGAGCCCAGTGAGTAACTTGAACCTGTAAATCCAGAGACCAGTGAGTAACCTGAACCTGTGACTCCAGAGCCCAGTGAGTAACCTGAACCTGTGACTCCAGAGCCCAGTGAGTAACCTGAACCTGAGAATCCAGAGCCCAGTGAGTAACCTCAACCTGTGAATCCAGAGCCCAGTGAGTAACTTGAATCTGTAAATCCAGAGACCAGTGAGTAACCTGAACCTGTGACTCCAGAGCCCAGTGAGTAACCTGAAACTGTGAATCCAGAGCCCAGTGAGTAACCTGAAGCTGTGAATCCAGATTCCAGTGAGTAAACTGTACCTGTGACTCCAGAGCCCAGTGAGTAACCTGAACCTGAGAATCCAGAGCCCAGTGAGTAACGTGAACCTGTAAATCCAGAGACCAGTGAGTAACCTGAACCTGTGACTCCAGAGCCCAGTGAGTAACCTGAACCTGAGAATCCAGAGCCCAGTGAGTAACCTGAAACTGTGAATCCAGAGCCCAGTGAGTAACCTGAAGCTGTCAATCCAGAGCTCAATGAGTAACCTGAACCTGTGAATCCAGAGTCCAGAGAGTAACGTGAACCTATGAATCCAGAGCCCAGTGAGTAACCTGAACCTGTGAATTCAGAGCCCAGTGAGTAACCTGAACCTGTGAATTCAGAGCCCAGTGAGTAACCTGAACCTGTGAATCCAGAGCCCAGTGAGTAACCTGAACCTGTGAATTCAGAGCCCAGTGAGTAACCTGAACCTGTGAATCCAGAGCCCAGTGAGTAACCTGAAACTGTGAATCCAGAGCCCAGTGAGTAACTTGAACCTGTGAATCCAGAGCCCAGTGAGTAACCTGAACCTGTGACTCCAGAGCCCAGTGAGTAACCTGAACCTGTGAATCGAGAGCCCAGTGAGTAACCTGAACCTGTGAATCCAGAGCCCAGTGAGAACCTGAAGCTGTGAAGCCAGAGCTCAATGAGTAACCTGAACCTGTGAATCCAGAGTCCAGAGAGTAACCTGAACCTGTGAATCCAGAGTCCAGAGAGTAACCTGAGCCTGTGAATCCAGAGCCCCGGGAGTAACCTAAACCTGTGAATCCAGAGCCCAGTGAGTAACCTGAAACTATGACTCCAAAGCCCAGTGAGTAACCTGAACCTGTGAATACAGAGCCCCGAGAGTAACTTGAACCTGTGAATCCAAAGTCCAGAGAGTAACATGAACCTGTGAATCCAGAGCCCCGGGAGTAACCTAAACCTGTGAATCCAGAGTCCAGAGAGTAACCTGAACCTGTGAATCCAGAACCCAGTTAGTAACCTGAACCTGAGAAGCCAGAGCCCAGAGAGTAACCTGAACCTGTGAATCCAGAGCCCAGAGAGTAACCTGAACCTTTGAGTCCAGAGCCCAGAGAGTAACCTGAACCTGTGAATCCAGAGCCCAGAGAGTAACCTGAACCTGTGAATCCAGATTCCAGTGAGTAACCTGAACCTGTGAATCCAGAGCCCAGAAAGGAAAATGAACCTGTGAACCCAGAGCCCAGAGAGTAACCTGAACCTGTGAACTCAGAGCCCAGTGAGTAACCTGAACGTGTGAATCCAGAGACCAATGAGTAACATGAACCTGGGAATCCAGAGCCGAGTGAGTAAACTGTACCTGTGACTCCAGAGCCCAGTGAGTAACCTGAACCTGAGAATCCAGAGCCCAGTGAGTAACTTGAACCTGTAAATCCAGAGACCAGTGAGTAACCTGAACCTGTGACTCCAGAGCCCAGTGAGTAACCTGAACCTGAGAATCCAGAGCCCAGTGAGTAACCTCAACCTGTGAATCCAGAGCCCAGTGAGTAACTTGAACCTGTAAATCCAGAGACCAGTGAGTAACCTGAACCTGTGACTCCAGAGCCCAGTGAGTAACCTGAAACTGTGAATCCAGAGTCCAGTGAGTAACCTGAAGCTGTGAATTCAGATTCCAGTGAGTAAACTGTACCTGTGACTCCAGAGCCCAGTGAGTAACCTGAACCTGTGAATCCAGAGTCCAGAGAGTAACCTGAACCTGTGAATCCAGAGCCCAGTGAGTAACATGAACCTGGGAATCCAGAGCCCAGTGAGTAAACTGTACCTGTGACTCCAGAGCCCAGTGAGTAACCTGAACCTGAGAATCCAGAGCCCAGTGAGTAACGTGAACCTGTAAATCCAGAGACCAGTGAGTAACCTGAACCTGTGACTCCAGAGCCCAGTGAGTAACCTGAACCTGAGAATCCAGAGCCCAGTGAGTAACCTGAAACTGTGAATCCAGAGCCCAGTGAGTAACCTGAAGCTGTCAATCCAGAGCTCAATGAGTAACCTGAATCTGTGAATCCAGAGTCCAGAGAGTAACCTGAACCTGTGAATCCAGAGCCCAGTGAGTAACCTGAACCTGTGAATTCAGAGCCCAGTGAGTAACCTGAACCTGTGAATTCAGAGCCCAGTGAGTAAGCTGAACCTGTGAATCCAGAGCCCAGTGACTAACCTGAACCTGTGAATTCAGAGCCCAGTGAGTAACCTGAACCTGTGAATCCAGAGCCCAGTGAGTAAGCTGAAACTGTGGATCCAGAGCCCAGTGAGTAACTTGAACCTGTGAATCCAGAGCCCAGTGAGTAACCTGAACCTGTGACTCCAGAGCCCAGTGAGTAACCTGAACCTGTGAATCGAGAGCCCAGTGAGTAACCTGAACCTGTGAATCCAGAGCCCAGTGAGTAACCTGAAGCTGTGAATCCAGAGCTCAATGAGTAACCTGAACCTGTGAATCCAGAGTCCAGAGAGTAACCTGAACCTGTGAATCCAGAGTCCAGAGAGTAACCTGAACCTGTGAATCCAGAACCGAGTGAGTAACCTGAACCTGTGAATCCAGAGCCCAGTGAGTAACCTGAAACTGTGACTCCAAAGCCCAGTGAGTAACCTGAACCTGTGAATACAGAGCCCCGAGAGTAACCTGAACCTGTGAATCCAGATCCCAGTGAGTAACCTGTACCTGTGAATCTAGAGCCCAGTGAGTAACCTGAACCTGTGAATCCAGAGCCCAGTGAGTAACCTGAACCTGTGAATCCAGAGCCCAGAGAGTAACCTGAACCTGTGAATCCAGAGCCCAGAGAGTAACCTGAACCTGTGAATCCAGATTCCAGTGAGTAACCTGAACCTGTGAATCCTGAGCCCGGAAAGGAAAATGAACCTGTGAACCCAGAGCCCAGAGAGTAACCTGAACCTGTGAACCCAGAGCCCAGTGAGTAACCTGAACGTGTGAATCCAGAGACCAATGAGTAACATGAACCTGGGAATCCAGAGCCGAGTGAGTAAACTGTACCTGTGACTCCAGAGCCCAGTGAGTAACCTGAACCTGAGAATCCAGAGCCCATTGAGTAACTTGAACCTGTAAATCCAGAGCCCAGTGAGTAACCTGAACCTGTGAATCCAGAGCCCAGTGAGTAACTTGAACCTGTAAATCCAGAGACCAGTGAGTAACCTGAACCTGTGACTCCAGAGCCCAGTGAGTAACCTGAAACTGTGAATCCAGAGCCTAGTGAGTAACCTGAAGCTGTGAATCCAGAGCTCAATGAGCAACCTGAACCTGTGAATCCAGAGTCCAGAGAGTAACCTGAACCTGTGAATCCAGATTCCAGTGAGTGACCTGAACCTGTGAATCCAGAGCCCAGAAAGGAAAATGAACCTGTGAACCAAGAGCCCAGAGAGTAACCTGAACCTGTGAACCC
The DNA here is from genome assembly GCF_047496885.1 of Scyliorhinus torazame. NCBI lineage: Eukaryota > Metazoa > Chordata > Chondrichthyes > Carcharhiniformes > Scyliorhinidae > Scyliorhinus > Scyliorhinus torazame. The sequence continues at coordinate 256,457,927 of NC_092708.1, forward strand.
AGAGCCCAGTGAGTAACCTGAACCTGTGAATCCAGAGTCCAGAGAGTAACCTGAGCCTGTGAATCCAGAACCCTGTGAGTAACCTGAACCTGTGAATCCAGATCCCAGTGAGTAACCTGAAACTGTGACTCCAAAGCCCAGTGAGTAACCTGAACCTGTGAATACAGAGCCCCGAGAGTAACCTGAACCTGTGAATCCAGAGTCCAGAGAGTAACCTGAGCCTGTGAATCCAGAACCCTGTGAGTAACCTGAACCTGTGAATCCAGAGTCCAGAGAGTAACCTGAACCTGTGAATCCAGCGTCCAGAGAGTAACCTGAACCTGCGAATCAAGAGTCCAGTGAGTAACCTGAACCTGTGAATCCAGAGCCCAGTGAGTAACCTGAACCTGTGAATCCAGATCCCAGTGAGTAACCTGTACCTGTGAATCTAGAGCCCAGTGAGTAACCTGAACCTGTGAATCCAGAGCCCAGTGAGTAACCTGAACCTGTGAATCCAGAGCCCAGAGAGTAACCTGAACCTGTGAATCCAGAGCCCAGAGAGTAACCTGAACCTGTGAATCCAGATTCCAGTGAGTAACCTGAACCTGTGAATCCTGAGCCCGGAAAGGAAAATGAACCTGTGAACCCAGAGCCCAGAGAGTTACCTGAACCTGTGAACCCAGAGCCCAGTGAGTAACCTGAACGTGTGAATCCAGAGACCAATGAGTAACATGAACCTGGGAATCCAGAGCCGAGTGAGTAAACTGTACCTGTGACTCCAGAGCCCAGTGAGTAACCTGAACCTGAGAATCCAGAGCCCATTGAGTAACTTGAACCTGTAAATCCAGAGCCCAGTGAGTAACCTGAACCTGTGAATCCAGAGCCCAGTGAGTAACTTGAACCTGTAAATCCAGAGACCAGTGAGTAACCTGAACCTGTGACTCCAGAGCCCAGTGAGTAACCTGAAACTGTGAATCCAGAGCCTAGTGAGTAACCTGAAGCTGTGAATCCAGAGCTCAATGAGCAACCTGAACCTGTGAATCCAGAGTCCAGAGAGTAACCTGAACCTGTGAATCCAGAGCCCAGTGAGTAACATTAACCTGGGAATCCAGAGCCCAGTGAGTAAACTGTACCTGTGACTCCAGAGCCCAGTGAGTAACCTGAACCTGAGAATCCAGAGCCCAGAGAGTAACCTGAACCTGTGAATCCAGAGCCCAGAGAGTAACCTGAACCTGTGAATCCAGATTCCAGTGAGTGACCTGAACCTGTGAATCCAGAGCCCAGAAATGAAAATGAACCTGTGAACCAAGAGCCCAGAGAGTAACCTGAACCTGTGAACCCAGAGCCCAGTGAGTAACCTGAACGTGTGAATCCAGAAACCAATGAGTAACATGAACCTGGGAATCCAGAGCCGAGTGAGTAAACTGTACCTGTGACTCCAGAGCCCAGTGAGTAACCTGAACCTGAGAATCCAGAGCCCAGTGAGTAACTTGAACCTGTAAATCCAGAGCCCAGTGAGTAACCTGAACCTGTGACTCCAGAGCCCAGTGAGTAACCTGAACCTGAGAATCCAGAGCCCAGTGAGTAACCTGAAGCTGTGAATCCAGAGCTCAATGAGCAACCTGAACCTGTGAATCCAGAGTCCAGAGAGTAACCTGAACCTGTGAATCCAGAGCTCAGTGAGTAACATTAACCTGGGAATCCTGAGCCCAGTGAGTAAACTGTACCTGTGACTCCAGAGCCCAGTGAGTAACCTGAACCTGAGAATCCAGAGCCCAGAGAGTAACCTGAACCTGTGAATCCAGAGCCCAGAGAGTAACCTGAACCTGTGAATCCAGATTCCAGTGAGTAACCTGAACCTGTGAATCCAGAGCCCAGAAAGGAAAATGAACCTGTGAACCCAGAGCCCAGAGAGTAACCTGAACCTGTGAACCCAGAGCCCAGTGAGTAACCTGAACCTGTGAATCCAGAGTCCAGAGAGTAACCTGAACCTGTGAATCCAGCGTCCAGAGAGTAACCTGAACCTGCGAATCAAGAGTCCAGTGAGTAACCTGAACCTGTGAATCCAGAGCCCAGTGAGTATCCTGAACCTGTGAATCCAGATCCCAGTGAGTAACCTGTACCTGTGAATCTAGAGCCCAGTGAGTAACCTGAACCTGTGAATCCAGAGCCCAGTGAGTAACCTGAACCTGTGAATCCAGAGCCCAGAGAGTAACCTGAACCTGTGAATCCAGAGCCCAGAGAGTAACCAGAACCTGTGAATCCAGATTCCAGTGAGTAACCTGAATCTGTGAATCCAGAGCCCGGAAAGGAAAATGAACCTGTGAACCCAGAGCCCAGAGAGTAACCTGAACCTGTGAACCCAGAGCCCAGTGAGTAACCTGAACGTGTGAATCCAGAGACCAATGAGTAACATGAACCTGGGAATCCAGAGCCGAGTGAGTAAACTGTACCTGTGACTCCAGAGCCCAGTGAGTAACCTGAACCTGAGAATCCAGAGCCCAGTGAGTAACTTGAACCTGTAAATCCAGAGACCAGTGAGTAACCGGAACCTGTGACTCCAGATCCCAGTGAGTAACCTGAACCTGAGAATCCAGAGCCCAGTGAGTAACCTGAACCTGTGAATCCAGAGCCCAGTGAGTAACTTGAACCTGTAAATCCAGAGACCAGTGAGTAACCTGAACCTGTGACTCCAGAGCCCAGTGAGTAACCTGAAACTGTGAATCCAGAGCCCAGTGAGTAACCTGAAGCTGTGAATCCAGATTCCAGTGAGTAAACTGTACCTGTGACTCCAGAGCCCAGTGAGTAACCTGAACCTGTGAATCCAGAGTCCAGAGAGTAACCTGAACCTGTGAATCCAGAGCCCAGTGAGTAACATGAACCTGGGAATCCAGAGCCCAGTGAGTAAACTGTACCTGTGACTCCAGAGCCCAGTGAGTAACCTGAACCTGAGAATCCAGAGCCCAGTGAGTAACGTGAACCTGTAAATCCAGAGACCAGTGAGTAACCTGAACCTGTGACTCCAGAGCCCAGTGAGTAACCTGAACCTGAGAATCCAGAGCCCAGTGAGTAACCTGAAACTGTGAATCCAGAGCCCAGTGAGTAACCTGAAGCTGTCAATCCAGAGCTCAATGAGTAACCTGAACCTGTGAATCCAGAGTCCAGAGAGTAACCTGAACCTGTGAATCCAGAGACCAGTGAGTAACCTGAACCTGTGAATTCAGAGCCCAGTGAGTAACCTGAACCTGTGTATTCAGAGCCCAGTGAGTAACCTGAACCTGTGAATCCAGAGCCCAGTGAGTAACCAGAACCTGTGAATTCAGAGCCCAGTGAGTAACCTGAACCTGTGAATCCAGAGCCCAGTGAGTAACCTGAAACTGTGAATCCAGAGCCCAGTGAGTAACTTGAAGCTGTGAATCCAGAGCCCAGTGAGTAACCTGAACCTGTGACTCCAGAGCCCAGTGAGTAACCTGAACCTGTGAATCGAGAGCCCAGTGAGTAACCTGAACCTGTGAATCCAGAGCCCAGTGAGTAACCTGAAGCTGTGAATCCAGAGCCCAGTGAGTAACCTGAACCTGTGAATCGAGAGCCCAGTGAGTAACCTGAACCTGTGAATCCAGAGCCCAGTGAGTAACCTGAAGCTGTGAATCCAGAGCCCAGTGAGTAACCTGAAGCTGTGAATCCAGAGCTCAATGAGTAACCTGAACCTGTGAATCCAGAGTCCAGAGAGTAACCTGAACCTGTGAATCCAGAGTCCAGAGAGTAACCTGAACCTGTGAATCCAGAACCGAGTGAGTAACCTGAACCTGTGAATCCAGAGCCCAGTGAGTAACCTGAAACTGTGACTCCAAAGCCCAGTGAGTAACCTGAACCTGTGAATACCGAGCCCCGAGAGTAACCTGAACCTGTGAATCCAGAGTCCAGAGAGTAACCTGAGCCTGTGAATCCAGAACCCTGTGAGTAACCTGAACCTGTGAATCCAGAGTCCAGAGAGTAACCTGAACCTGTGAATCCAGCGTCCAGAGAGTAACCTGAACCTGCGAATCAAGAGTCCAGTGAGTAACCTGAACCTGTGAATCCAGAGCCCAGTGAGTAACCTGAACCTGTGAATCCAGATCCCAGTGAGTAACCTGTACCTGTGAATCTAGAGCCCAGTGAGTAACCTGAACCTGTGAATCCAGAGCCCAGTGAGTAACCTGAACCTGTGAATCCAGAGCCCAGAGAGTAACCTGAACCTGTGAATCCAGAGCCCAGAGAGTAACCTGAACCTGTGAATCCAGATTCCAGTGAGTAACCTGAACCTGTGAATCCTGAGCCCGGAAAGGAAAATGAACCTGTGAACCCAGAGCCCAGAGAGTAACCTGAACCTGTGAACCCAGAGCCCAGTGAGTAACCTGAACGTGTGAATCCAGAGACCAATGAGTAACATGAACCTGGGAATCCAGAGCCGAGTGAGTAAACTGTACCTGTGACTCCAGAGCCCAGTGAGTAACCTGAACCTGAGAATCCAGAGCCCATTGAGTAACTTGAACCTGTAAATCCAGAGCCCAGTGAGTAACCTGAACCTGTGAATCCAGAGCCCAGTGAGTAACTTGAACCTGTAAATCCAGAGACCAGTGAGTAACCTGAACCTGTGACTCCAGAGCCCAGTGAGTAACCTGAAACTGTGAATCCAGAGCCTAGTGAGTAACCTGAAGCTGTGAATCCAGAGCTCAATGAGCAACCTGAACCTGTGAATCCAGAGTCCAGAGAGTAACCTGAACCTGTGAATCCAGAGCCCAGTGAGTAACATTAACCTGGGAATCCAGAGCCCAGTGAGTAAACTGTACCTGTGACTCCAGAGCCCAGTGAGTAACCTGAACCTGAGAATCCAGAGCCCAGAGAGTAACCTGAACCTGTGAATCCAGAGCCCAGAGAGTAACCTGAACCTGTGAATCCAGATTCCAGTGAGTGACCTGAACCTGTGAATCCAGAGCCCAGAAAGGAAAATGAACCTGTGAACCAAGAGCCCAGAGAGTAACCTGAACCTGTGAACCCAGAGCCCAGTGAGTAACCTGAACCTGTGAATCCAGAGTCCAGAGAGTAACCTGAGCCTGTGAATCCAGAACCCTGTGAGTAACCTGAACCTGTGAATCCAGATCCCAGTGAGTAACCTGAAACTGTGACTCCAAAGCCCAGTGAGTAACCTGAACCTGTGAATACAGAGCCCCGAGAGTAACCTGAACCTGTGAATCCAGAGTCCAGAGAGTAACCTGAGCCTGTGAATCCAGAACCCTGTGAGTAACCTGAACCTGTGAATCCAGAGTCCAGAGAGTAACCTGAACCTGTGAATCCAGCGTCCAGAGAGTAACCTGAACCTGCGAATCAAGAGTCCAGTGAGTAACCTGAACCTGTGAATCCAGAGCCCAGTGAGTAACCTGAACCTGTGAATCCAGATCCCAGTGAGTAACCTGTACCTGTGAATCTAGAGCCCAGTGAGTAACCTGAACCTGTGAATCCAGAGCCCAGTGAGTAACCTGAACCTGTGAATCCAGAGCCCAGAGAGTAACCTGAACCTGTGAATCCAGAGCCCAGAGAGTAACCTGAACCTGTGAATCCAGATTCCAGTGAGTAACCTGAACCTGTGAATCCTGAGCCCGGAAAGGAAAATGAACCTGTGAACCCAGAGCCCAGAGAGTAACCTGAACCTGTGAACCCAGAGCCCAGTGAGTAACCTGAACGTGTGAATCCAGAGACCAATGAGTAACATGAACCTGGGAATCCAGAGCCGAGTGAGTAAACTGTACCTGTGACTCCAGAGCCCAGTGAGTAACCTGAACCTGAGAATCCAGAGCCCATTGAGTAACTTGAACCTGTAAATCCAGAGCCCAGTGAGTAACCTGAACCTGTGAATCCAGAGCCCAGTGAGTAACTTGAACCTGTAAATCCAGAGACCAGTGAGTAACCTGAACCTGTGACTCCAGAGCCCAGTGAGTAACCTGAAACTGTGAATCCAGAGCCTAGTGAGTAACCTGAAGCTGTGAATCCAGAGCTCAATGAGCAACCTGAACCTGTGAATCCAGAGTCCAGAGAGTAACCTGAACCTGTGAATCCAGAGCCCAGTGAGTAACATTAACCTGGGAATCCAGAGCCCAGTGAGTAAACTGTACCTGTGACTCCAGAGCCCAGTGAGTAACCTGAACCTGAGAATCCAGAGCCCAGAGAGTAACCTGAACCTGTGAATCCAGAGCCCAGAGAGTAACCTGAACCTGTGAATCCAGATTCCAGTGAGTGACCTGAACCTGTGAATCCAGAGCCCAGAAATGAAAATGAACCTGTGAACCAAGAGCCCAGAGAGTAACCTGAACCTGTGAACCCAGAGCCCAGTGAGTAACCTGAATGTGTGAATCCAGAGACCAATGAGTAACATGAACCTGGGAATCCAGAGCCGAGTGAGTAAACTGTACCTGTGACTCCAGAGCCCAGTGAGTAACCTGAACCTGAGAATCCAGAGCCCAGTGAGTAACTTGAACCTGTAAATCCAGAGCCCAGTGAGTAACCTGAACCTGTGAATCCAGAGTCCAGAGAGTAACCTGAACCTGTGAATCCAGAGCTCAGTGAGTAACATTAACCTGGGAATCCAGAGCCCAGTGAGTAAACTGTACCTGTGACTCCAGAGCCCAGTGAGTAACCTGAACCTGAGAATCCAGAGCCCAGAGAGTAACCTGAACCTGTGAATCCAGAGCCCAGAGAGTAACCTGAACCTGTGAATCCAGATTCCAGTGAGTAACCTGAACCTGTGAATCCAGAGCCCAGAAAGGAAAATGAACCTGTGAACCCAGAGCCCAGAGAGTAACCTGAACCTGTGAACCCAGAGCCCAGTGAGTAACCTGAACCTGTGAATCCAGAGTCCAGAGAGTAACCTGAACCTGTGAATCCAGCGTCCAGAGAGTAACCTGAACCTGCGAATCAAGAGTCCAGTGAGTAACCTGAACCTGTGAATCCAGAGCCCAGTGAGTATCCTGAACCTGTGAATCCAGATCCCAGTGAGTAACCTGTACCTGTGAATCTAGAGCCCAGTGAGTAACCTGAACCTGTGAATCCAGAGCCCAGTGAGTAACCTGAACCTGTGAATCCAGAGCCCAGAGAGTAACCTGAACCTGTGAATCCAGAGCCCAGAGAGTAACCAGAACCTGTGAATCCAGATTCCAGTGAGTAACCTGAACCTGTGAATCCAGAGCCCGGAAAGGAAAATGAACCTGTGAACCCAGAGCCCAGAGAGTAACCTGAACCTGTGAACCCAGAGCCCAGTGAGTAACCTGAACGTGTGAATCCAGAGACCAATGAGTAACATGAACCTGGGAATCCAGAGCCGAGTGAGTAAACTGTACCTGTGACTCCAGAGCCCAGTGAGTAACCTGAACCTGAGAATCCAGAGCCCAGTGAGTAACTTGAACCTGTAAATCCAGAGACCAGTGAGTAACCTGAACCTGTGACTCCAGATCCCAGTGAGTAACCTGAACCTGAGAATCCAGAGCCCAGTGAGTAACCTGAACCTGTGAATCCAGAGCCCAGTGAGTAACTTGAACCTGTAAATCCAGAGACCAGTGAGTAACCTGAACCTGTGACTCCAGAGCCCAGTGAGTAACCTGAAACTGTGAATCCAGAGCCCAGTGAGTAACCTGAAGCTGTGAATCCAGATTCCAGTGAGTAAACTGTACCTGTGACTCCAGAGCCCAGTGAGTAACCTGAACCTGTGAATCCAGAGTCCAGAGAGTAACCTGAACCTGTGAATCCAGAGCCCAGTGAGTAACATGAACCTGGGAATCCAGAGCCCAGTGAGTAAACTGTACCTGTGACTCCAGAGCCCAGTGAGTAACCTGAACCTGAGAATCCAGAGCCCAGTGAGTAACGTGAACCTGTAAATCCAGAGACCAGTGAGTAACCTGAACCTGTGACTCCAGAGCCCAGTGAGTAACCTGAACCTGAGAATCCAGAGCCCAGTGAGTAACCTGAAACTGTGAATCCAGAGCCCAGTGAGTAACCTGAAGCTGTCAATCCAGAGCTCAATGAGTAACCTGAACCTGTGAATCCAGAGTCCAGAGAGTAACCTGAACCTGTGAATCCAGAGACCAGTGAGTAACCTGAACCTGTGAATTCAGAGCCCAGTGAGTAACCTGAACCTGTGAATTCAGAGCCCAGTGAGTAACCTGAACCTGTGAATCCAGACCCAGTGAGTAACCAGAACCTGTGAATTCAGAGCCCAGTGAGTAACCTGAACCTGTGAATCCAGAGCCCAGTGAGTAACCTGAAACTGTGAATCCAGAGCCCAGTGAGTAACTTGAACCTGTGAATCCAGAGCCCAGTGAGTAACCTGAACCTGTGACTCCAGAGCCCAGTGAGTAACCTGAACCTGTGAATCGAGAGCCCAGTGAGTAACCTGAACCTGTGAATCCAGAGCCCAGTGAGTAACCTGAAGCTGTGAATCCAGAGCCCAGTGAGTAACCTGAAGCTGTGAATCCAGAGCTCAATGAGTAACCTGAACCTGTGAATCCAGAGTCCAGAGAGTAACCTGAACCTGTGAATCCAGAGTCCAGAGAGTAACCTGAACCTGTGAATCCAGATTCCAGTGAGTGACCTGAACCTGTGAATCCAGAGCCCAGAAATGAAAATGAACCTGTGAACCAAGAGCCCAGAGAGTAACCTGAACCTGTGAACCCAGAGCCCAGTGAGTAACCTGAATGTGTGAATCCAGAGACCAATGAGTAACATGAACCTGGGAATCCAGAGCCGAGTGAGTAAACTGTACCTGTGACTCCAGAGCCCAGTGAGTAACCTGAACCTGAGAATCCAGAGCCCAGTGAGTAACTTGAACCTGTAAATCCAGAGCCCAGTGAGTAACCTGAACCTGTGACTCCAGAGCCCAGTGAGTAACCTGAACCTGAGAATCCAGAGCCCATTGAGTAACTTGAACCTGTAAATCCAGAGCCCAGTGAGTAACCTGAACCTGTGAATCCAGAGCCCAGTGAGTAACTTGAACCTGTAAATCCAGAGACCAGTGAGTAACCTGAACCTGTGACTCCAGAGCCCAGTGAGTAACCTGAAACTGTGAATCCAGAGCCTAGTGAGTAACCTGAAGCTGTGAATCCAGAGCTCAATGAGCAACCTGAACCTGTGAATCCAGAGTCCAGAGAGTAACCTGAACCTGTGAATCCAGAGCCCAGTGAGTAACATTAACCTGGGAATCCAGAGCCCAGTGAGTAAACTGTACCTGTGACTCCAGAGCCCAGTGAGTAACCTGAACCTGAGAATCCAGAGCCCAGAGAGTAACCTGAACCTGTGAATCCAGAGCCCCGAGAGTAACCTGAACCTGTGAATCCAGATTCCAGTGAGTGACCTGAACCTGTGAATCCAGAGCCCAGAAAGGAAAATGAACCTGTGAACCAAGAGCCCAGAGAGTAACCTGAACCTGTGAACCCAGAGCCCAGTGAGTAACCTGAACCTGTGAATCCAGAGTCCAGAGAGTAACCTGAGCCTGTGAATCCAGAACCCTGTGAGTAACCTGAACCTGTGAATCCAGATCCCAGTGAGTAACCTGAAACTGTGACTCCAAAGCCCAGTGAGTAACCTGAACCTGTGAATACAGAGCCCCGAGAGTAACCTGAACCTGTGAATCCAGAGTCCAGAGAGTAACCTGAGCCTGTGAATCCAGAACCCTGTGAGTAACCTGAACCTGTGAATCCAGAGTCCAGAGAGTAACCTGAACCTGTGAATCCAGCGTCCAGAGAGTAACCTGAACCTGCGAATCAAGAGTCCAGTGAGTAACCTGAACCTGTGAATCCAGAGCCCAGTGAGTAACCTGAACCTGTGAATCCAGATCCCAGTGAGTAACCTGTACCTGTGAATCTAGAGCCCAGTGAGTAACCTGAACCTGTGAATCCAGAGCCCAGTGAGTAACCTGAACCTGTGAATCCAGAGCCCAGAGAGTAACCTGAACCTGTGAATCCAGAGCCCAGAGAGTAACCTGAACCTGTGAATCCAGATTCCAGTGAGTAACCTGAACCTGTGAATCCTGAGCCCGGAAAGGAAAATGAACCTGTGAACACAGAGCCCAGAGAGTAACCTGAACCTGTGAACCCAGAGCCCAGTGAGTAACCTGAACGTGTGAATCCAGAGACCAATGAGTAACATGAACCTGGGAATCCAGAGCCGAGTGAGTAAACTGTACCTGTGACTCCAGAGCCCAGTGAGTAACCTGAACCTGAGAATCCAGAGCCCATTGAGTAACTTGAACCTGTAAATCCAGAGCCCAGTGAGTAACCTGAACCTGTGAATCCAGAGCCCAGTGAGTAACTTGAACCTGTAAATCCAGAGACCAGTGAGTAACCTGAACCTGTGACTCCAGAGCCCAGTGAGTAACCTGAAACTGTGAATCCAGAGCCTAGTGAGTAACCTGAAGCTGTGAATCCAGAGCTCAATGAGCAACCTGAACCTGTGAATCCAGAGTCCAGAGAGTAACCTGAACCTGTGAATCCAGAGCCCAGTGAGTAACATTAACCTGGGAATCCAGAGCCCAGTGAGTAAACTGTACCTGTGACTCCAGAGCCCAGTGAGTAACCTGAACCTGAGAATCCAGAGCCCAGAGAGTAACCTGAACCTGTGAATCCAGAGCCCAGAGAGTAACCTGAACCTGTGAATCCAGATTCCAGTGAGTGACCTGAACCTGTGAATCCAGAGCCCAGAAATGAAAATGAACCTGTGAACCAAGAGCCCAGAGAGTAACCTGAACCTGTGAACCCAGAGCCCAGTGAGTAACCTGAATGTGTGAATCCAGAGACCAATGAGTAACATGAACCTGGGAATCCAGAGCCGAGTGAGTAAACTGTACCTGTGACTCCAGAGCCCAGTGAGTAACCTGAACCTGAGAATCCAGAGCCCAGTGAGTAACTTGAACCTGTAAATCCAGAGCCCAGTGAGTAACCTGAACCTGTGACTCCAGAGCCCAGTGAGTAACCTGAACCTGAGAATCCAGAGCCCAGTGAGTAACCTGAAGCTGTGAATCCAGAGCTCAATGAGCAACCTGAACCTGTGAATCCAGAGTCCAGAGAGTAACCTGAACCTGTGAATCCAGAGCTCAGTGAGTAACATTAACCTGGGAATCCAGAGCCCAGTGAGTAAACTGTACCTGTGACTCCAGAGCCCAGTGAGTAACCTGAACCTGAGAATCCAGAGCCCAGAGAGTAACCTGAACCTGTGAATCCAGAGCCCAGAGAGTAACCTGAACCTGTGAATCCAGATTCCAGTGAGTAACCTGAACCTGTGAATCCAGAGCCCAGAAAGGAAAATGAACCTGTGAACCCAGAGCCCAGAGAGTAACCTGAACCTGTGAACCCAGAGCCCAGTGAGTAACCTGAACCTGTGAATCCAGAGTCCAGAGAGTAACCTGAACCTGTGAATCCAGCGTCCAGAGAGTAACCTGAACCTGCGAATCAAGAGTCCAGTGAGTAACCTGAACCTGTGAATCCAGAGCCCAGTGAGTATCCTGAACCTGTGAATCCAGATCCCAGTGAGTAACCTGTACCTGTGAATCTAGAGCCCAGTGAGTAACCTGAACCTGTGAATCCAGAGCCCAGTGAGTAACCTGAACCTGTGAATCCAGAGCCCAGAGAGTAACCTGAACCTGTGAATCCAGAGCCCAGAGAGTAACCAGAACCTGTGAATCCAGATTCCAGTGAGTAACCTGAACCTGTGAATCCAGAGCCCGGAAAGGAAAATGAACCTGTGAACCCAGAGCCCAGAGAGTAACCTGAACCTGTGAACCCAGAGCCCAGTGAGTAACCTGAACGTGTGAATCCAGAGACCAATGAGTAACATGAACCTGGGAATCCAGAGCCGAGTGAGTAAACTGTACCTGTGACTCCAGAGCCCAGTGAGTAACCTGAACCTGAGAATCCAGAGCCCAGTGAGTAACTTGAACCTGTAAATCCAGAGACCAGTGAGTAACCTGAACCTGTGACTCCAGATCCCAGTGAGTAACCTGAACCTGAGAATCCAGAGCCCAGTGAGTAACCTGAACCTGTGAATCCAGAGCCCAGTGAGTAACTTGAACCTGTAAATCCAGAGACCAGTGAGTAACCTGAACCTGTGACTCCAGAGCCCAGTGAGTAACCTGAAACTGTGAATCCAGAGCCCAGTGAGTAACCTGAAGCTGTGAATCCAGATTCCAGTGAGTAAACTGTACCTGTGACTCCAGAGCCCAGTGAGTAACCTGAACCTGTGAATCCAGAGTCCAGAGAGTAACCTGAACCTGTGAATCCAGAGCCCAGTGAGTAACATGAACCTGGGAATCCAGAGCCCAGTGAGTAAACTGTACCTGTGACTCCAGAGCCCAGTGAGTAACCTGAACCTGAGAATCCAGAGCCCAGTGAGTAACGTGAACCTGTAAATCCAGAGACCAGTGAGTAACCTGAACCTGTGACTCCAGAGCCCAGTGAGTAACCTGAACCTGAGAATCCAGAGCCCAGTGAGTAACCTGAAACTGTGAATCCAGAGCCCAGTGAGTAACCTAAAGCTGTCAATCCAGAGCTCAATGAGTAACCTGAACCTGTGAATCCAGAGTCCAGAGAGTAACCTGAACCTGTGAATCCAGAGACCAGTGAGTAACCTGAACCTGTGAATTCAGAGCCCAGTGAGTAACCTGAACCTGTGAATTCAGAGCCCAGTGAGTAACCTGAACCTGTGAATCCAGACCCAGTGAGTAACCAGAACCTGTGAATTCAGAGCCCAGTGAGTAACCTGAACCTGTGAATCCAGAGCCCAGTGAGTAACCTGAAACTGTGAATCCAGAGCCCAGTGAGTAACTTGAACCTGTGAATCCAGAGCCCAGTGAGTAACCTGAACCTGTGACTCCAGAGCCCAGTGAGTAACCTGAACCTGTGAATCGAGAGCCCAGTGAGTAACCTGAACCTGTGAATCCAGAGCCCAGTGAGTAACCTGAAGCTGTGAATCCAGAGCCCAGTGAGTAACCTGAAGCTGTGAATCCAGAGCTCAATGAGTAACCTGAACCTGTGAATCCAGAGTCCAGAGAGTAACCTGAACCTGTGAATCCAGAGTCCAGAGAGTAACCTGAACCTGTGAATCCAGAACCGAGTGAGTAACCTGAACCTGTGAATCCAGAGCCCAGTGAGTAACCTGAAACTGTGACTCCAAAGCCCAGTGAGTAACCTGAACCTGTGAATACAGAGCCCCGAGAGTAACCTGAACCTGTGAATCCAGAGTCCAGAGAGTAACCTGAGCCTGTGAATCCAGAACCCTGTGAGTAACCTGAACCTGTGAATTCAGAGCCCAGTGAGTAACCTGAACCTGTGAATTCAGAGCCCAGTGAGTAACCTGAACCTGTGAATCCAGAGCCCAGTGAGTAACCAGAACCTGTGAATTCAGAGCCCAGTGAGTAACCTGAACCTGTGAATCCAGAGCCCAGTGAGTAACCTGAAACTGTGAATCCAGAGCCCAGTGAGTAACCTGAACCTGTGAATCGAGAGCCCAGTGAGTAACCTGAACCTGTGAATCGAGAGCCCAGTGAGTAACCTGAACCTGTGAATCCAGAGCCCAGTGAGTAACCTGAAGCTGTGAATCCAGAGCTCAATGAGTAACCTGAACCTGTGAATCCAGAGTCCAGAGAGTAACCTGAACCTGTGAATCCAGAGTCCAGAGAGTAACCTGAACCTGTGAATCCAGAACCGAGTGAGTAACCTGAACCTGTGAATCCAGAGCCCAGTGAGTAACCTGAAACTGTGACTCCAAAGCCCAGTGAGTAACCTGAACCTGTGAATACAGAGCCCCGAGAGTAACCTGAACCTGTGAATCCAGAGTCCAGAGAGTAACCTGAGCCTGTGAATCCAGAACCCTGTGAGTAACCTGAACCTGTGAATCCAGAGTCCAGAGAGTAACCTGAACGTGTGAATCCAGAGACCAATGAGTAACATGAACCTGGGAATCCAGAGCCGAGTGAGTAAACTGTACCTGTGACTCCAGAGCCCAGTGAGTAACCTGAACCTGAGAATCCAGAGCCCAGTGAGTAACTTGAACCTGTAAATCCAGAGCCCAGTGAGTAACCTGAACCTGTGAATCCAGAGCCCAGTGAGTAACTTGAACCTGTAAATCCAGAGACCAGTGAGTAACCTGAACCTGTGACTCCAGAGCCCAGTGAGTAACCTGAAACTGTGAATCCAGAGCCCAGTGAGTAACCTGAAGCTGTGAATCCAGAGCTCAATGAGCAACCTGAACCTGTGAATCCAGAGTCCAGAGAGTAACCTGAACCTGTGAATCCAGAGCCCAGTGAGTAACATTAACCTGGGAATCCAGAGCCCAGTGAGTAAACTGTACCTGTGACTCCAGAGCCCAGTGAGTAACCTGAACCTGAGAATCCAGAGCCCAGAGAGTAACCTGAACCTGTGAATCCAGAGCCCAGAGAGTAACCTGAACCTGTGAATCCAGATTCCAGTGAGTGACCTGAACCTGTGAATCCAGAGCCCAGAAAGGAAAATGAACCTGTGAACCCAGAGCCCAGAGAGTAACCTGAACCTGTGAACCCAGAGCCCAGTGAGTAACCTGAACGTGTGAATCCAGAGACCAATGAGTAACATGAACCTGGGAATCCAGAGCCGAGTGAGTAAACTGTACCTGTGACTCCAGAGCCCAGTGAGTAACCTGAACCTGAGAATCCAGAGCCCAGTGAGTAACTTGAACCTGTAAATCCAGAGCCCAGTGAGTAACCTGAACCTGTGACTCCAGAGCCCAGTGAGTAACCTGAACCTGAGAATCCAGAGCCCAGTGAGTAACCTGAAGCTGTGAATCCAGAGCTCAATGAGCAACCTGAACCTGTGAATCCAGAGTCCAGAGAGTAACCTGAACCTGTGAATCCAGAGCTCAGTGAGTAACATTAACCTGGGAATCCAGAGCCCAGTGAGTAAACTGTACCTGTGACTCCAGAGCCCAGTGAGTAACCTGAACCTGAGAATCCAGAGCCCAGAGAGTAACCTGAACCTGTGAATCCAGAGCCCAGAGAGTAACCTGAACCTGTGAATCCAGATTCCAGTGAGTAACCTGAACCTGTGAATCCAGAGCCCAGAAAGGAAAATGAACCTGTGAACCCAGAGCCCAGAGAGTAACCTGAACCTGTGAACCCAGAGCCCAGTGAGTAACCTGAACCTGTGAATCCAGAGTCCAGAGAGTAACCTGAACCTGTGAATCCAGCGTCCAGAGAGTAACCTGAACCTGCGAATCAAGAGTCCAGTGAGTAACCTGAACCTGTGAATCCAGAGCCCAGTGAGTATCCTGAACCTGTGAATCCAGATCCCAGTGAGTAACCTGTACCTGTGAATCTAGAGCCCAGTGAGTAACCTGAACCTGTGAATCCAGAGCCCAGTGAGTAACCTGAACCTGTGAATCCAGAGCCCAGAGAGTAACCTGAACCTGTGAATCCAGAGCCCAGAGAGTAACCAGAACCTGTGAATCCAGATTCCAGTGAGTAACCTGAACCTGTGAATCCAGAGCCCGGAAAGGAAAATGAACCTGTGAACCCAGAGCCCAGAGAGTAACCTGAACCTGTGAACCCAGAGCCCAGTGAGTAACCTGAACGTGTGAATCCAGAGACCAATGAGTAACATGAACCTGGGAATCCAGAGCCGAGTGAGTAAACTGTACCTGTGACTCCAGAGCCCAGTGAGTAACCTGAACCTGAGAATCCAGAGCCCAGTGAGTAACTTGAACCTGTAAATCCAGAGACCAGTGAGTAACCTGAACCTGTGACTCCAGATCCCAGTGAGTAACCTGAACCTGAGAATCCAGAGCCCAGTGAGTAACCTGAACCTGTGAATCCAGAGCCCAGTGAGTAACTTGAACCTGTAAATCCAGAGACCAGTGAGTAACCTGAACCTGTGACTCCAGAGCCCAGTGAGTAACCTGAAACTGTGAATCCAGAGCCCAGTGAGTAACCTGAAGCTGTGAATCCAGATTCCAGTGAGTAAACTGTACCTGTGACTCCAGAGCCCAGTGAGTAACCTGAACCTGTGAATCCAGAGTCCAGAGAGTAACCTGAACCTGTGAATCCAGAGCCCAGTGAGTAACATGAACCTGGGAATCCAGAGCCCAGTGAGTAAACTGTACCTGTGACTCCAGAGCCCAGTGAGTAACCTGAACCTGAGAATCCAGAGCCCAGTGAGTAACGTGAACCTGTAAATCCAGAGACCAGTGAGTAACCTGAACCTGTGACTCCAGAGCCCAGTGAGTAACCTGAACCTGAGAATCCAGAGCCCAGTGAGTAACCTGAAACTGTGAATCCAGAGCCCAGTGAGTAACCTGAAGCTGTCAATCCAGAGCTCAATGAGTAACCTGAACCTGTGAATCCAGAGTCCAGAGAGTAACCTGAACCTGTGAATCCAGAGACCAGTGAGTAACCTGAACCTGTGAATTCAGAGCCCAGTGAGTAACCTGAACCTGTGAATTCAGAGCCCAGTGAGTAACCTGAACCTGTGAATCCAGACCCAGTGAGTAACCAGAACCTGTGAATTCAGAGCCCAGTGAGTAACCTGAACCTGTGAATCCAGAGCCCAGTGAGTAACCTGAAACTGTGAATCCAGAGCCCAGTGAGTAACTTGAACCTGTGAATCCAGAGCCCAGTGAGTAACCTGAACCTGTGACTCCAGAGCCCAGTGAGTAACCTGAACCTGTGAATCGAGAGCCCAGTGAGTAACCTGAACCTGTGAATCCAGAGCCCAGTGAGTAACCTGAAGCTGTGAATCCAGAGCCCAGTGAGTAACCTGAAGCTGTGAATCCAGAGCTCAATGAGTAACCTGAACCTGTGAATCCAGAGTCCAGAGAGTAACCTGAACCTGTGAATCCAGAGTCCAGAGAGTAACCTGAACCTGTGAATCCAGAACCGAGTGAGTAACCTGAACCTGTGAATCCAGAGCCCAGTGAGTAACCTGAAACTGTGACTCCAAAGCCCAGTGAGTAACCTGAACCTGTGAATACAGAGCCCCGAGAGTAACCTGAACCTGTGAATCCAGAGTCCAGAGAGTAACCTGAGCCTGTGAATCCAGAACCCTGTGAGTAACCTGAACCTGTGAATTCAGAGCCCAGTGAGTAACCTGAACCTGTGAATTCAGAGCCCAGTGAGTAACCTGAACCTGTGAATCCAGAGCCCAGTGAGTAACCAGAACCTGTGAATTCAGAGCCCAGTGAGTAACCTGAACCTGTGAATCCAGAGCCCAGTGAGTAACCTGAAACTGTGAATCCAGAGCCCAGTGAGTAACCTGAACCTGTGAATCGAGAGCCCAGTGAGTAACCTGAACCTGTGAATCGAGAGCCCAGTGAGTAACCTGAACCTGTGAATCCAGAGCCCAGTGAGTAACCTGAAGCTGTGAATCCAGAGCTCAATGAGTAACCTGAACCTGTGAATCCAGAGTCCAGAGAGTAACCTGAACCTGTGAATCCAGAGTCCAGAGAGTAACCTGAACCTGTGAATCCAGAACCGAGTGAGTAACCTGAACCTGTGAATCCAGAGCCCAGTGAGTAACCTGAAACTGTGACTCCAAAGCCCAGTGAGTAACCTGAACCTGTGAATACAGAGCCCCGAGAGTAACCTGAACCTGTGAATCCAGAGTCCAGAGAGTAACCTGAGCCTGTGAATCCAGAACCCTGTGAGTAACCTGAACCTGTGAATCCAGAGTCCAGAGAGTAACCTGAACGTGTGAATCCAGAGACCAATGAGTAACATGAACCTGGGAATCCAGAGCCGAGTGAGTAAACTGTACCTGTGACTCCAGAGCCCAGTGAGTAACCTGAACCTGAGAATCCAGAGCCCAGTGAGTAACTTGAACCTGTAAATCCAGAGCCCAGTGAGTAACCTGAACCTGTGAATCCAGAGCCCAGTGAGTAACTTGAACCTGTAAATCCAGAGACCAGTGAGTAACCTGAACCTGTGACTCCAGAGCCCAGTGAGTAACCTGAAACTGTGAATCCAGAGCCCAGTGAGTAACCTGAAGCTGTGAATCCAGAGCTCAATGAGCAACCTGAACCTGTGAATCCAGAGTCCAGAGAGTAACCTGAACCTGTGAATCCAGAGCCCAGTGAGTAACATTAACCTGGGAATCCAGAGCCCAGTGAGTAAACTGTACCTGTGACTCCAGAGCCCAGTGAGTAACCTGAACCTGAGAATCCAGAGCCCAGAGAGTAACCTGAACCTGTGAATCCAGAGCCCAGAGAGTAACCTGAACCTGTGAATCCAGATTCCAGTGAGTGACCTGAACCTGTGAATCCAGAGCCCAGAAAGGAAAATGAACCTGTGAACCCAGAGCCCAGAGAGTAACCTGAACCTGTGAACCCAGAGCCCAGTGAGTAACCTGAACGTGTGAATCCAGAGACCAATGAGTAACATGAACCTGGGAATCCAGAGCCGAGTGAGTAAACTGTACCTGTGACTCCAGAGCCCAGTGAGTAACCTGAACCTGAGAATCCAGAGCCCAGTGAGTAACTTGAACCTGTAAATCCAGAGCCCAGTGAGTAACCTGAACCTGTGACTCCAGAGCCCAGTGAGTAACCTGAACCTGAGAATCCAGAGCCCAGTGAGTAACCTGAAGCTGTGAATCCAGAGCTCAATGAGCAACCTGAACCTGTGAATCCAGAGTCCAGAGAGTAACCTGAACCTGTGAATCCAGAGCTCAGTGAGTAACATTAACCTGGGAATCCAGAGCCCAGTGAGTAAACTGTACCTGTGACTCCAGAGCCCAGTGAGTAACCTGAACCTGAGAATCCAGAGCCCAGAGAGTAACCTGAACCTGTGAATCCAGAGCCCAGAGAGTAACCTGAACCTGTGAATCCAGATTCCAGTGAGTAACCTGAACCTGTGAATCCAGAGCCCAGAAAGGAAAATGAACCTGTGAACCCAGAGCCCAGAGAGTAACCTGAACCTGTGAACCCAGAGCCCAGTGAGTAACCTGAACCTGTGAATCCAGAGTCCAGAGAGTAACCTGAACCTGTGAATCCAGCGTCCAGAGAGTAACCTGAACCTGCGAATCAAGAGTCCAGTGAGTAACCTGAACCTGTGAATCCAGAGCCCAGTGAGTATCCTGAACCTGTGAATCCAGATCCCAGTGAGTAACCTGTACCTGTGAATCTAGAGCCCAGTGAGTAACCTGAACCTGTGAATCCAGAGCCCAGTGAGTAACCTGAACCTGTGAATCCAGAGCCCAGAGAGTAACCTGAACCTGTGAATCCAGAGCCCAGAGAGTAACCAGAACCTGTGAATCCAGATTCCAGTGAGTAACCTGAACCTGTGAATCCAGAGCACGGAAAGGAAAATGAACCTGTGAACCCAGAGCCCAGAGAGTAACCTGAACCTGTGAACCCAGAGCCCAGTGAGTAACCTGAACGTGTGAATCCAGAGACCAATGAGTAACATGAACCTGGGAATCCAGAGCCGAGTGAGTAAACTGTACCTGTGACTCCAGAGCCCAGTGAGTAACCTGAACCTGAGAATCCAGAGCCCAGTGAGTAACTTGAACCTGTAAATCCAGAGACCAGTGAGTAACCTGAACCTGTGACTCCAGATCCCAGTGAGTAACCTGAACCTGAGAATCCAGAGCCCAGTGAGTTACCTGAACCTGTGAATCCAGATTCCAGTGAGTAACCTGAACCTGTGAATCCAGAGCCCAGAAAGGAAAATGAACCTGTGAACCCAGAGCCCAGAGAGTAACCTGAACCTGTGAACCCAGAGCCCAGTGAGTAACCTGAACCTGTGAATCCAGAGTCCAGAGAGTAACCTGAACCTGTGAATCCAGCGTCCAGAGAGTGACCTGAACCTGCGAATTAAGAGTCCAGTGAGTAACCTGAACCTGTGAATCCAGAGCCCAGTGAGTAACCTGAACCTGTGAATCCAGATCCCAGTGAGTAACCTGTACCTGTGAATCTAGAGCCCAGTGAGTAACCTGAACCTGTGAATCCAGAGCCCAGTGAGTAACCTGAACCTGTGAATCCAGAGCCCAGAGAGTAACCTGAACCTGTGAATCCAGAGCCCAGAGGGTAACCAGAACCTGTGAATCCAGATACCATTGAGTAACCTGAACCTGTGAATCCAGAGCCCGGAAAGGAAAATGAACCTGTGAACCCAGAGCCCATAGAGTAACCTGAACCTGTGAACCCAGAGCCCAGTGAGTAACCTGAACGTGTGAATCCAGAGACCAATGAGTAACATGAACCTGGGAATACAGAGCCGAGTGAGTAAACTGTACCTGTGACTCCAGAGCCCAGTGAGTAACCTGAACCTGAGAATCCAGAGCCCAGTGAGTAACTTGAACCTGTAAATCCAGAGACCAGTGAGTAACCTGAACCTGTGACTCCAGATCCCAGTGAGTAACCTGAACCTGAGAATCCAGAGCCCAGTGAGTAACCTGAACCTGTGAATCCAGAGCCCAGTGAGTAACTTGAACCTGTAAATCCAGAGTCCAGTGAGTAACCTGAACCTGTGACTCCAGAGCCCAGTGAGTAACCTGAAACTGTGAATCCAGAGCCCAGTGAGTAACCTGAAGCTGTGAATCCAGATTCCAGTGAGTAAACTGTACCTGTGACTCCAGAGCCCAGTGAGTAACCTGAACCTGTGAATCCAGAGTCCAGTGAGTAACCTGAACCTGTGAATCCAGAGCCCAGTGAGTAACATGAACCTGGGAATCCAGAGCCCAGTGAGTAAACTGTACCTGTGACTCCAGAGCCCAGTGAGTAACCTGAACCTGAGAATCCAGAGCCCAGTGAGTAACGTGAACCTGTAAATCCAGAGACCAGTGAGTAACCTGAACCTGTGACTCCAGAGCCCAGTGAGTAACCTGAACCTGAGAATCCAGAGCCCAGTGAGTAACCTGAAACTGTGAATCCAGAGCCCAGTGAGTAACCTGAAGCTGTCAATCCAGAGCTCAATGAGTAACCTGAACCTGTGAATCCAGAGTCCAGAGAGTAACCTGAACCTGTGAATCCAGAGACCAGTGAGTAACCTGAACC
Organism: Scyliorhinus torazame; assembly: GCF_047496885.1. Classification (NCBI taxonomy): domain Eukaryota; kingdom Metazoa; phylum Chordata; class Chondrichthyes; order Carcharhiniformes; family Scyliorhinidae; genus Scyliorhinus; species Scyliorhinus torazame. Next base: position 256,478,936 of record NC_092708.1, read on the forward strand.
TGTGAATTCAGAGCCCAGTGAGTAACCTGAACCTGTGAATTCAGAGCCCAGTGAGTAACCTGAACCTGTGAATCCAGAGCCCAGTGAGTAACCAGAACCTGTGAATTCAGAGCCCAGTGAGTAACCTGAACCTGTGAATCCAGAGCCCAGTGAGTAACCTGAAACTGTGAATCCAGAGCCCAGTGAGTAACTTGAACCTGTGAATCCAGAGCCCAGTGAGTAACCTGAACCTGTGACTCCAGAGCCCAGTGAGTAACCTGAACCTGTGAATCGAGAGCCCAGTGAGTAACCTGAACCTGTGAATCCAGAGCCCAGTGAGTAACCTGAAGCTGTGAATCCAGAGCTCAATGAGTAACCTGAACCTGTGAATCCAGAGTCCAGAGAGTAACCTGAACCTGTGAATCCAGAGTCCAGAGAGTAACCTGAACCTGTGAATCCAGAACCGAGTGAGTTACCTGAACCTGTGAATCCAGAGCCCAGTGAGTAACCTGAAACTGTGACTCCAAAGTCCAGTGAGTAACCTGAACCTGTGAATACAGAGCCCCGAGAGTAACCTGAACCTGTGAATCCAGAGTCCAGAGAGTGACCTGAGCCTGTGAATCCAAAACCCAGTCAGTAACCTGAACCTGTGAATCCAGAGTCCAGAGAGTGACCTGAACCTGTGAATCCAGCGTCCAGAGAGTAACCTGAACCTGCGAATCAAGAGTCCAGTGAGTAACCTGAACCTGTGAATCCAGAGCCCAGTGAGTAACCTGAACCTGTGAATCCAGATCCCAGTGAGTAACCTGTACCTGTGAATCTAGAGCCCAGTGAGTAACCTGAACCTGTGAATCCAGAGCCCAGTGAGTAACCTGAACCTGTGAATCCAGAGCCCAGAGAGTAACCTGAACCTGTGAATCCAGAGCCCAGAGAGTAACCTGAACCTGTGAATCCAGATTCCAGTGAGTAACCTGAACCTGTGAATCCTGAGCCCGGAAAGGAAAATGAACCTGTGAACCCAGAGAGTAACCTGAACCTGTGAACCCAGAGCCCAGTGAGTAACCTGAACGTGTGAATCCAGAGACCAATGAGTAACATGAACCTGGGAATCCAGAGCCGAGTGAGTAAACTGTACCTGTGACTCCAGAGCCCAGTGAGTAACCTGAACCTGAGAATCCAGAGCCCAGTGAGTAACTTGAACCTGTAAATCCAGAGCCCAGTGAGTAACCTGAACCTGTGAATCCAGAGCCCAGTGAGTAACTTGAACCTGTAAATCCAGAGCCCAGTGAGTAACCTGAACCTGTGACTCCAGAGCCCAGTGAGTAACCTGAAACTGTGAATCCAGAGCCCAGTGAGTAACCTGAAGCTGTGAATCCAGAGCTCAATGAGCAACCTGAACCTGTGAATCCAGAGTCCAGAGAGTAACCTGAACCTGTGAATCCAGAGCCCAGTGAGTAACATTAACCTGGGAATCCAGAGCCCAGTGAGTAAACTGTACCTGTGACTCCAGAGCCCAGTGAGTAACCTGAACCTGAGAATCCAGAGCCCAGAGAGTAACCTGAACCTGTGAATCCAGAGCCCAGAGAGTAACCTGAACCTGTGAATCCAGATTCCAGTGAGTGACCTGAACCTGTGAATCCAGAGACCAGAAAGGAAAATGAACCTGTGAACCCAGAGCCCAGAGAGTAACCTGAACCTGTGAACCCAGAGCCCAGTGAGTAACCTGAACGTGTGAATCCAGAGACCAATGAGTAACATGAACCTGGGAATCCAGAGCCGAGTGAGTAAACTGTACCTGTGACTCCAGAGCCCAGTGAGTAACCTGAACCTGAGAATCCAGAGCCCAGTGAGTAACTTGAACCTGTAAATCCAGAGACCAGTGAGTAACCTGAACCTGTGACTCCAGAGCCCAGTGAGTAACCTGAACCTTGGAATCCAGAGCCCAGTGAGTAACCTGAAGCTGTGAATCCAGAGCTCAATGAGCAACCTGAACCTGTGAATCCAGAGTCCAGAGAGTAACCTGAACCTGTGAATCCAGAGCCCAGTGAGTAACATTAATCTGGGAATCCAGAGCCCAGTGAGTAAACTGTACCTGTGACTCCAGAGCCCAGTGAGTAACCTGAACCTGAGAATCCAGAGCCCAGAGAGTAACCTGAACCTGTGAATCCAGAGCCCAGAGAGTAACCTGAACCTGTGAATCCAGATTCCAGTGAGTAACCTGAACCTGTGAATCCAGAGCCCAGAAAGGAAAATGAACCTGTGAACCCAGAGCCCAGAGAGTAACCTGAACCTGTGAACCCAGAGCCCAGTGAGTAACCTGAACCTGTGAATCCAGAGTCCAGAGAGTAACCTGAACCTGTGAATCCAGCGTCCAGAGAGTAACCTGAACCTGCGAATCAAGAGTCCAGTGAGTAACCTGAACCTGTGAATCTAGAGCCCAGTGAGTAACCTGAACCTGTGAATCCAGATCCCAGTGAGTAACCTGTACCTGTGAATCTAGAGCCCAGTGAGTAACTGAACCTGTGAATCCAGAGCCCAGTGAGTAACCTGAACCTGTGAATCCAGAGCCCAGAGAGTAACCTGAACCTGTGAATCCAGAGCCCAGAGAGTAACCAGAACCTGTGAATCCAGATTCCAGTGAGTAACCTGAACCTGTGAATCCAGAGCCCGGAAAGGAAAATGAACCTGTGAACCCAGAGCCCAGAGAGTAACCTGAACCTGTGAACCCAGAGCCCAGTGAGTAACCTGAACGTGTGAATCCAGAGACCAATGAGTAACATGAACCTGGGAATCCAGAGCCGAGTGAGTAAACTGTACCTGTGACTCCAGAGCCCAGTGAGTAACCTGAACCTGAGAATCCAGAGCCCAGTGAGTAACTTGAACCTGTAAATCCAGAGACCAGTGAGTAACCTGAACCTGTGACTCCAGATCCCAGTGACTAACCTGAACCTGAGAATCCAGAGCCCAGTGAGTAACCTGAACCTGTGAATCCAGAGTCCAGTGAGTAACTTGAACCTATAAATCCAGAGACCAGTGAGTAACCTGAAACTGTGACTCCAGAGCCCAGTGAGTAACCTGAAACTGTGAATCCAGAGCCCAGTGAGTAACCTGAACCTGTGACTCCAGAGCCCAGTGAGTAACCTGAAACTGCGAATCCAGAGCCCAGTGAGTAACCTGAAGCTGTGAATCCAGAGCTCAATGAGCAACCTGAACCTGTGAATCCAGAGTCCAGAGAGTAACCTGAACCTGTGAATCCAGAGCCCAGTGAGTAACATTAACCTGGGAATCCAGAGCCCAGTGAGTAAACTGTACCTGTGACTCCAGAGCCCAGTGAGTAACCTGAACCTGAGAATCCAGAGCCCAGAGAGTAACCTGAACCTGTGAATCCAGAGCCCAGAGAGTAACCTGAACCTGTGAATCCAGATTCCAGTGAGTGACCTGAACCTGTGAATCCAGAGACCAGAAAGGAAAATGAACCTGTGAACCCAGAGCCCAGAGAGTAACCTGAACCTGTGAACCCAGAGCCCAGTGAGTAACCTGAACGTGTGAATCCAGAGACCAATGAGTAACATGAACCTGGGAATCCAGAGCCGAGTGAGTAAACTGTACCTGTGACTCCAGAGCCCAGTGAGTAACCTGAACCTGAGAATCCAGAGCCCAGTGAGTAACTTGAACCTGTAAATCCAGAGACCAGTGAGTAACCTGAACCTGTGACTCCAGAGCCCAGTGAGTAACCTGAACCTGAGAATCCAGAGCCCAGTGAGTAACCTGAAGCTGTGAATCCAGAGCTCAATGAGCAACCTGAACCTGTGAATCCAGAGTCCAGAGAGTAACCTGAACCTGTGAATCCAGAGCCCAGTGAGTAACATTAATCTGGGAATCCAGAGCCCAGTGAGTAAACTGTACCTGTGACTCCAGAGCCCAGTGGGTAACCTGAACCTGAGAATCCAGAGCCCAGAGAGTAACCTGAACCTGTGAATCCAGAGCCCAGAGAGTAACCTGAACCTGTGAATCCAGATTCCAGTGAGTAACCTGAACCTGTGAATCCTGAGCCCAGAAAGGAAAATGAACCTGTGAACCCAGAGCCCAGAGAGTAACCTGAACCTGTGAACCCAGAGCCCAGTGAGTAACCTGAACCTGTGAATCCAGAGTCCAGAGAGTAACCTGAACCTGTGAATCCAGCGTCCAGAGAGTAACCTGAACCTGCGAATCAAGAGTCCAGTGAGTAACCTGAACCTGTGAATCCAGAGCCCAGTGAGTAACCTGAACCTGTGAATCCAGATCCCAGTGAGTAACCTGTACCTGTGAATCTAGAGCCCAGTGAGTAACAGAACCTGTGAATCCAGAGCCCAGTGAGTAACCTGAACCTGTGAATCCAGAGCCCAGAGAGTAACCTGAACCTGTGAATCCAGAGCCCAGAGAGTAACCAGAACCTGTGAATCCAGATTCCAGTGAGTAACCTGAACCTGTGAATCCAGAGCCCGGAAAGGAAAATGAACCTGTGAACCCAGAGCCCAGAGAGTAACCTGAACCTGTGAACCCAGAGCCCAGTGAGTAACCTGAACGTGTGAATCCAGAGACCAATGAGTAACATGAACCTGGGAATCCAGAGCCGAGTGAGTAAACTGTACCTGTGACTCCAGAGCCCAGTGAGTAACCTGAACCTGAGAATCCAGAGCCCAGTGAGGAACTTGAACCTGTAAATCCAGAGACCAGTGAGTAACCTGAACCTGTGACTCCAGATCCCAGTGACTAACCTGAACCTGAGAATCCAGAGCCCAGTGAGTAACCTGAACCTGTGAATCCAGAGCCCAGTGAGTAACTTGAACCTGTAAATCCAGAGACCAGTGAGTAACCTGAACCTGTGACTCCAGAGCCCAGTGAGTAACCTGAAACTGTGAATCCAGAGTCCAGTGAGTAACCTGAAGCTGTGAATCCAGAGCTCAATGAGCAACCTGAACCTGTGAATCCAGAGTCCAGAGAGTAACCTGAACCTGTGAATCCAGAGCCCAGTGAGTAACATTAACCTGGGAATCCAGAGCCCAGTGAGTAAACTGTACCTGTGACTCCAGAGCCCAGTGAGTAACCTGAACCTGAGAATCCAGAGCCCAGAGAGTAACCTGAACCTGTGAATCCAGAGCCCAGAGAGTAACCTGAACCTCTGAATCCAGATTCCAGTGAGTAACCTGAACCTGTGAATCCAGAGCCCAGAAAGGAAAATGAACCTGTGAACCCAGAGCCCAGAGAGTATCCTGAACCTGTGAACCCAGAGCCCTGTGAGTAACCTGAACGTGTGAATCCAGAGACCAATGAGTAACATGAACCTGGGAATCCAGAGCCGAGTGAGTAAACTGTACCTGTGACTCCAGAGCCCAGTGAGTAACCTGAACCTGAGAATCAAGAGCCCAGTGAGTAACTTGAACCTGTAAATCCAGACACCAGTGAGTAACCTGAACCTGTGACTCCAGAGCCCAGTGAGTAACCTGAACCTGAGAATCCAGAGCCCAGTGAGTAACCTGAACCTGTAAATCCAGAGACCAGTGAGTAACTTGAACCTGTAAATCCAGAGACCAGTGAGTAACCTGAAACTGTGACCAGAGCCCAGTGAGTAACCTGAAACTGTGAATCCAGAGCCCAGTGAGTAACCTGAAGCTGTGAATCCAGAGGTCAATGAGTAACCTGAACCTGTGAATCCAGAGTCCAGAGAGTAACCTGAACCTGTGAATCCAGAGCCCAGTGAGTAACATGAACCTGGGAATCCAGAGCCCAGTGAGTAAACTGTACCTGTGACTCCTGAGCCCAGTGAGTAACCTGAACCTGAGAATCCAGAGCCCAGTGAGTAACTTGAACCTGTAAATCCAGAGACCAGTGAGTAACCTGAACCTGTGACTCCTGAGCCCAGTGAGTAACCTGAACCTGAGAATCCAGTGCCCAGAGAGTAACCTGAACCTGTGACTCCAGAGCCCAGTGAGTAACCTGAACCTGAGAATCCAGAGCCCAGTGAGTAACCTGAACCTGTGAATCCAGTGCCCAGTGAGTAACTTGAACCTGTAAATCCAGAGACCAGTGAGTAACCTGAACCTGTGACTCCAGAGCCCAGTGAGTAACCTGAAACTGTGAACCCAGAGCCCAGTGAGTAACCTGAAGCTGTGAATTCAGAGCTCAATGAGCAACCTGAACCTGTGAATCCAGAGTCCAGAGAGTAACCTGAACCTGTGAATCCAGAGCCCAGTGAGTAACATTAACCTGGGAATCCAGAGCCCAGTGAGTAAACTGTACCTGTGACTCCAGAGCCCAGTGAGTAACCTGAACCTGAGAATCCAGAGCCCAGAGAGTAACCTGAACCTGTGAATCCAGAGCCCAGAGAGTAACCTGAATCTGTGAATCCAGATTCCAGTGAGTAACCTGAACCTGTGAATCCAGAGACCAGAAAGGAAAATGAACCTGTGAACCCAGAGCCCAGAGAGTAACCTGAACCTGTGAACCCAGAGCCCAGTGAGTAACCTGAACGTGTGAATCCAGAGACCAATGAGTAACATGAACCTGGGAATCCAGAGCCGAGTGAGTAAACTGTACCTGTGACTCCAGAGCCCAGTGAGTAACCTGAACCTGAGAATCCAGAGCCCAGTGAGTAACTTAAACCTGTAAATCCAGAGACCAGTGAGTAACCTGAACCTGTGACTCCAGAGCCCAGTGAGTAACCTGAACCTGAGAATCCAGAGCCCAGTGAGTAACCTGAACCTGTGAATCCAGAGCCCAGTGAGTAACTTGAACCTGTAAATCCAGAGACCAGTGAGTAACCTGAACCTGTGACTCCAGAGCCCAGTGAGTAACCTGAAACTGTGAATCCAGAGCCCAGTGAGTAACCTGAAGCTGTGAATCCAGAGCTCAATGAGTAAACTGAACCTGTGAATCCAGAGTCCAGAGAGTAACCTGAACCTGTGAATCCAGAGCCCAGTGAGTAACATGAACCTGGGAATCCAGAGCCCAGTGAGTAAACTGTACCTCTGACTCCAGAGCCCAGTGAGTAACCTGAACCTGAGAATCCAGAGCCCAGTGAGTAACTTGAACCTGTAAATCCAGAGACCAGTGAATAACCTGAACCTGTGACTCCTGAGCCCAGTGAGTAACCTGAACCTGAGAATCCAGAGCCCAGTGAGTAACCTGAACCTGTGAATCCAGAACCCAGTGAGTAACCTGAACCTGTGAATCCAGAGTCCATTGAGTAACCTGAACCTGTGAATCCAGAGCCCAGAGAGTAACCTGAACCTGTGAATCCAGAGCCCAGAGAGTAACCTGAAACTGTGAATCCAGAGTCCAGAGAGTAACCTGAACCTGTGAATCCAGAGCCCAGAGAGTAACCTGAACCTGTGAATCCTGAGCTCAGAGAGTAACCTGAACCTGTGAATCCAGAGCCATAGAGTAACCTGAACCTGTGAATCCAGAGTCCAGTGAGCAACCTGAACCCGTGAATCCAGAACCCAGTGAGTAACCTGAACCTGTGAATCCAGAACCCAGTGAGTAACCTGAACCTGTGAATCCAGAGCCCAGAGAGTAACCTGAAGCTGTGAATCCAGAGTCCAGTGAGTAACCTGAACGCATGAATCCAGAGCCCAGTGAGTAATTTGAACCTGTGAATCCTGAACCCAGTGAGTAACCTGAACCTGTGACTCCAGAGCCCAGTGAGTAAACTGAACCTGTGAATCCAGAGCCCAGAGAGTAACCTGAACCTGTGAATCCAGATTCCAGTGAGTAACCTGAACCTGTGAATCCAGAGCCCAGAAAGAAACCTGAAGTTGTGAATCCAGAGCTCAGTGAGTAAACTGAACCTGTGAATCCTGAACCCAGTGAGTAACCTGAACCGGTGACTCAAGAGCCCAGTGAGTAAACTGAACCTGTGAATCCAGAGCCCAGAGAGTAACCTGAAGCTGTGAATCCAGAGCTTAATGAGTAACCTGAACCTGTGAATCCAGAGTCCAGAGAGTAACCTGAACCTGTGAATCCAGAGCCCAGTGAGTAACCTGAACCTGTGAATTCAGAGCCCAGTGAGTAACCTGAACCTGTGAATTCAGAGCCCAGTGAGTAACCTGAACCTGTGAATCCAGAGCCCAGTGAGTAACCTGAGCCTGTGAATTCAGAGCCCAGTGAGTCACCTGAACCTGTGAATCCAGAGCCCAGTGAGTAACCTGAAACTGTGAATCCAGAGCCCAGTGAGTAACTTGAACCTGTGAATCCAGATCTCAGTGAGTAACCTGAACCTGTGACTCCAGAGCCCAGTGAGTAACCTGAACCTGTGAATCGAGAGCCCAGTGAGTAACCTGAACCTGTGAATCCAGAGCCCAGTGAGTAACCTGAAGCTGTGAATCCAGAGCTCAATGAGTAACCTGAACCTGTGAATCCAGAGTCTAGAGAGTAACCTGAGCCTGTGAATCCAGAGTCCAGAGAGTAACCTGAACCTGTGAATCCAGAACCGAGTGAGTAACCTGAACCTGTGAATCCAGAGCCCAGTGAGTAACCTGAAACTGTGACTCCAAAGCCCAGTGAGTAACCTGAATCTGTGAATACAGAGCCCATAGAGTAACCTGAACCTATGAATCCAGAGTCCAGAGAGCAACCTGAACCCGTGAATCGAGAACCCAGTGAGTAACCTGGCCGTGTGAATCCAGAGTCCAGTGAGTAACCTGAACCTGTGAATCCAGAACCCAGTGAGTAACCTGAACCTGTGAATCCAGAGCCCAGAGAGTAACCTGAAGCTGTGAATCCAGAGTCCAGTGAGTAACCTGAACCCGTGAATCCAGAGCCCAGTGAGTAATTTGAACCTGTGAATCCTGAACCCAGTGAGTAACCTGAACCTGTGACTCAAGAGCCCAGTGAGTAAACTGAACCTGTGAATCCAGAGCCCAGAGAGTAACCTGAACCTGTGAATCCAGATTCCAGTGAGTAACCTGAACCTGTGAACCCAGAGCCCAGAAAGAAACCCGAACTTGTGAATCCAGAGCCCAGTGAGTAAACTGAACCTGTGAATCCTGAACCCAGTGAGTAACCTGAACCGGTGACTCAAGAGCCCAGTGAGTAAACTGAACCTGTGAATCCAGAGCCCAGAGAGTAACCTGAAGCTGTGAATCCAGAGCTCAATGAGTAACCTGAACCTGTGAATCCAGAGCCCAGTGAGTAACCTGAACCTGTGAATCCAGAGCCCAGTGAGTAACCTGAGCCTGTGAATTCAGAGCCCAGTGAGTCACCTGAACCTGTGAATCCAGAGCCCAGTGAGTAACCTGAAACTGTGAATCCAGAGCCCAGTGAGTAACTTGAACCTGTGAATCCAGAGCCCAGTGAGTAACCTGAACCTGTGACTCCAGAGCCCAGTGAGTAACCTGAACCTGTGAATCTAGAGCCCGGTGAGTAACCTGACCCTGTGAATCCAGAGTCTAGAGAGTAACCTGAACCTGTGAATCCAGAGTCCAGAGAGTAACCTGAACCTGTGAATCCAGAACCGAGTGAGTAACCTGAACCTGTGAATCCAGAGCCCAGTGAGTAACCTGAAACTGTGACTCCAAAGCCCAGTGAGTAACCTGAACCTGTGAATACAGAGCCCCGAGAGTAACCTGAACCTGTGAATCCAGAGTCCAGAGAGTAACCTGAGCCTGTGAATCCAGAACCCAGAGAGTAACCTGAACCTGTGAATCCAGAGTCCAGAGAGTAACCTGAACCTGTGAATCCAGCGTCCAGAGAGTAACCTGAACCTGCGAATCAAGAGTCCAGTGAGTAACCTGAACGTGTGAATCCAGAGCCCAGTGAGTAACCTGCACCTGTGAATCCAGATCCCAGTGAGTAACCTGTACCTGTGAATCTAGAGCCCAGAGAGTAACCTGAACCTGTGAATCCAGAGCCCAGTGAGTAACCTGAACCTGTGAATCCAGAGCCCAGAGAGTAACCTGAACCTGTGAATCCAGAGCCCAGAGAGTAACCTGAACCTGTGAATCCAGAGCCCAGTGAGTAACCTGAACCTGTGAATCCAGAGCCCAGTGAGTAACCTGAACCGGTGAATCCAGAGCCCAGAGAGTAACCTGCACCTGTTAATCCTGAGCTCAAAGAGTAACCTGAACCTATGAATCCAGAGCCCATAGAGTAACCGGAACCTGTGAATCCAGAGTCCAGAGAGCAACCTGAACCCGTGAATCCAGAACGCAGTGAGTAACCTGGGCCTGTGAATCCAGAGTCCAGTGAGTAACCTGAACCTGTGAATCCAGAACCCAGTGAGTAACCTGAACCTGTGAATCCAGAGCCCAGAGAGTAACCTGAAGCTGTGAATCCAGAGTCCAGTGAGTAACCTGAACCCGTAAATCCAGAGCCCAGTGAGTAATTTGAAACTGTGAATCCTGAACCCAGTGAGTAACCTGAACCTGTGACTCCAGAGCCCAGTGAGTAAACTGAACCTGTGAATCCAGAGCCCAGAGAGTAACCTGAACCTGTGAATCCAGATTCCAGTGAGTAACCTGAACCTGTGAACCCAGAGCCCAGAAAGAAACCTGAACCTGTGAATCCAGAGCCCAGTGAGTAAACTGAACCTGTGAATCCTGAACCCAGTGAGTAACCTGAACCAGTGACTCAAGAGCACAGTGAGTAAACTGAACCTGTGAATCAAGAGACCAGTGAGTAACCTGAACCTGTGACTCCAGAGCCCAGTGAGTAACCTGAACCTGAGAATCCAGAGCCCAGTGAGTAACCTGAACCTGTGAATCCAGTGCCCAGTGAGTAACTCGAACCTGTAAATCCAGAGACCAGTGAGTAACCTGAACCTGTGACTCCAGAGCCCAGTGAGTAACCTGAAACTGTGAACCCAGAGCCCAGTGAGTAACCTGAAGCTGTGAATCCAGAGCTCAATGAGCAACCTGAACCTGTGAATCCAGAGTCCAGAGAGTAACCTGAACCTGTGAATCCAGAGCCCAGTGAGTAACATTAACCTGGGAATCCAGAGCCCAGTGAGTAAACTGTACCTGTGACTCCAGAGCCCAGTGAGTAACCTGAACCTGAGAATCCAGAGCCCAGAGAGTAACCTGAACCTGTGAATCCAGAGCCCAGAGAGTAACCTGAATCTGTGAATCCAGATTCCAGTGAGTAACCTGAACCTGTGAATCCAGAGCCCAGAAAGGAAAATGAACCTGTGAACCCAGAGCCCAGAGAGTAACCTGAACCTGTGAACCCAGAGCCCAGTGAGTAACCTGAACGTGTGAATCCAGAGACCAATGTGTAACATGAACCTGGGAATCCAGAGCCGAGTGAGTAAACTGTACCTGTGACTCCAGAGCCCAGTGAGTAACCTGAACCTGAGAATCCAGAGCCCAGTGAGTAACTTAAACCTGTAAATCCAGAGACCAGTGAGTAACCTGAACCTGTGACTCCAGAGCCCAGTGAGTAATCTGAACCTGTGCATCCAGAGCCCAGTGAGTAACTTGAACCTATAAATCCAGAGACCAGTGAGTAACCTGAACCTGTGACTCCAGAGCCCAGTGAGTAACCTGAAACTGTGAATCCAGAGCCCAGTGAGTAACCTGAAGCTGTGAATCCAGAGCTCAATGAGTAACCTGAACCTGTGAATCCAGAGTCCAGAGAGTAACCTGAACCTGTGAATCCAGAGCCCAGTGAGTAACATGAACCTGGGAATCCAGAGCCCAGTGAGTAAACTGTACCTGTGACTCCAGAGCCCAGTGAGTAACCTGAACCTGTGAATCCAGAGTCCATTGAGTAACCTGAACCTGTGAATCCAGAGCCCAGAGAGTAACCTGAACCTGTGAATCCAGAGCCCAGAGAGTAACCTGAAACTGTGAATCCAGAGTCCAGAGAGTAACCTGAACCTGTGAATCCAGAGCCCAGAGAGTAACCTGAACCTGTGAATCCTGAGCTCAGAGAGTAACCTGAACCTGTGAATACAGAGCCCATAGAGTAACCTGAACCTGTGAATCCAGAGTCCAGAGAGCAACCTGAACCCGTGAATCCAGAACCCAGTGAGTAACCTGGCCGTGTGAATCCAGAGTCCAGTGAGTAACCTGAACCTGTGAATCCAGAGCTCAGTGAGTAATTTGAACCTGTGAATCCTGAACCCAGTGAGTAACCTGAACCTGTGACTCCAGAGCCCAGTGAGTAAACTGAACCTGTGAATCCAGAGCCCAGAGAGTAACCTGAACCTGTGAATCCAGATTCCAGTGAGTAACCTGAACCTGTGAACCCAGAGCCCAGAAAGAAACCTGAACTTGTGAATCCAGAGCTCAGTGAGTAAACTGAACCTGTGAATCCTGAACCCAGTGAGTAACCTGAACCGGTGACTCAATAGCCCAGTGAGTAAACTGAACCTGTGAATCCAGAGCCCAGAGAGTAACCTGAAGCTGTGAATCCAGAGCTCAATGAGTAACCTGAACCTGTGAATCCAGAGTCCAGAGAGTAACCTGAACCTGTGAATCCAGAGCCCAGTGAGTAACCTGAACCTGTGAATTCAGAGCCCAGTGAGTAACTTGAACCTGTGAATCCAGAGCCCAGTGAGTAACCTGAGCCTGTGAGTTCAGAGCCCAGTGAGTCACCTGAACCTGTGAATCCAGAGCCCAGTGAGTAACCTGAAACTGTCAATCCAGAGCCCAGTGAGTAACTTGAACCTGTGAATCCAGAGCACAATGAGTAACCTGAACCTGTGAATCCAGAGTCTAGAGAGTAACCTGAACCTGTGAATCCAGAGTCCAGAGAGTAACCTGAACCTGTGAATCCAGAACCGAGTGAGTAACCTGAACCTGTGAATCCAGAGCCCAGTGAGTAACCTGAACCTGTGAATCCAGAACCGAGTGAGTAACCTGAACCTGTGAATACAGAGCCCCGAGAGTAACCTGAACCTGTGAATCCAGAGTCCAGAGAGTAACCTGAGCCTGTGAATCCAGAACCCAGAGAGTAACCTGAACCTGTGAATCCTGAGTCCAGAGAGTAACCTGAACCTGTGAATCCAGCGTCCAGAGAGTAACCTGAACCTGCGAATCAAGAGTCCAGTGAGTAACCTGAACCTGTGAATCCAGAGCCCAGTGAGTAACCTGCACCTGTGAATCCAGATCCCAGTGAGTAACCTGTACCTGTGAATCTAGAGCCCAGAGAGTAACCTGAACCTGTGAATCCAGTGCCCAGTGAGTAACCTGAACCTGTGAATCCAGAGCCCAGAGAGTAACCTGAACCTGTGAATCCAGAGCCCAGAGAGTAACCTGAACCTGTGAATCCAGATTCCAGTGAGTAACCTGAACCTGTGAATCCAGAGCCCAGAAAGGAAAATGAACCTGTGAACCCAGAGCCCAGAGAGTAACCTGAACCTGTGAACCCAGAACCCAGTGAGTAACCTGAACGTGTGAATCCAGAGACCAATGAGTAACATGAACCTGGGAATCCAGAGCCGAGTGAGCAAACAGTACCTGTGACTCCAGAGCCCAGTGAGTAACCTGAACCTGAGAATGCAGAGCCCAGTGAGTAACTTGAACCTGTAAATCCAGAGACCAGTGAGTAACTTGAACCTGTGGCTCCAGAGCCCAGTGAGTAACCTGAACCTGAGAATCCAGAGCCCAGTGAGTAACCTGAACCTGTGAATCCAGATTCCAGTGAGTAACCTGAACCTGTAAATCCAGAGCCCAGTGAGTAACCTGAACCTGTGACTCCAGAGCCCAGTGAGTAACCTGAACATGTGAATCCAGAGCCCAGTGAGTAACTTGAACCTGTAAATCCAGAGACCAGTGAGTAACCTGAACCTGTGACTCCAGAGCCCAGTGAGTAACCTGAAACTGTGAATCCAGAGCCCAGTGAGTAACCTGAAGCAGTGAATCCAGAGCTCAATGAGTAACCTGAACCTGTGAATCCAGAGTCCAGAGAGTAACCTGAACCTGTGAATCCAGAGCCCAGTGAGTAACATGAACCTGGGAATCCAGAGCCCAGTGAGTAAACTGTACCTGTGACTCCAGAGCCCAGCGAGTAACCTGAACCTGAGAATCCAGAGCCCAGTGAGTAACTTGAACCTGTAAATCCAGAGACCAGTGAGTAACCTGAACCTGTGACTCCAGAGCCCAGTGAGTAACCTGAACCTGAGAATCCAGAGCCCAGTGAGTAACCTGAACCTGTGAATCCAGAACTCAGTGAGTAACCTGAACCTGTGAATCCAGAGTCCATTGAGTAACGTGAACCTGTGAATCCAGAGTCCAGAGAGTAACCTGAACCTGTGAATCCAGAGCCCCGAGAGTGACCTAAACCTGTGAACCCAGAGCCCAGAGAGTAACCTGAACGTGTGAATCCAGAGACCAATGAGTAACATGAACCTGGGAATCCAGAGCCGAGTGAGTAAACTGTACCTGTGACTCCAGAGCCCAGTGAGTAACCTGAACCTGAGAATCCAGAGCCCAGTGAGTAACTTGAACCTGTAAATCCAGAGACCAGTGAGTAACCTGAACCTGTGACTCCAGAGCCCAGTGAGTAACCTGAACCTGAGAATCCAGAGCCCAGTGAGTAACCTGAACCTGTGAATCCAGAGCCCAGTGAGTAACTTGAACCTGTAAATCCAGAGACCAGTGAGTAACCTGAACCTGTGACTCCAGAGCCCAGTGAGTAAGCTGAAACTGTGAATCCAGAGCCCAGTGAGTAACCTGAAGCTGTGAATCCAGAGCTCAATGAGTAACCTGAATCTGTGAATTCAGAGTCCAGAGAGTAACCTGAACATGTGAATCCAGAGCCCAGTGAGTAACATGAACCTGGGAATCCAGAGCCCAGTGAGTAAACTGTACCTGTGACTCCAGAGCCCAGTGATTAACCTGAACCTGAGAATCCAGAGCCCAGTGCGTAACTTGAACCTGTAAATCCAGAGACCAGTGAGTAACCTGAACCTGTGACTCCAGAGCCCAGTGAGTAACCTGAACATGAGAATCCAGAGCCCAGTGAGTAACCTGAAACTGTGAATCCAGAGCCCAGTGAGTAAACTGAAGCTGTCAATCCAGAGCTCAATGAGTAACCTGAACCTGTGAATCCAGAGTCCAGAGAGTAACCTGAACCTGTGAATCCAGAGCCCAGTGAGTAACCTGAACCTGTGAATTCAGAGCCCAGTGAGTAACCTGAACCTGTGAATTCAGAGCCCAGTGAGTAACCTGAACCTGTGAATCCAGAGCCCAGTGAGTAACCTGAACCTGTGAATTCAGAGCCCAGTGTGTAACCTGAACCTGTGAATCCAGAGCCCAGTGAGTAACCTAAAACTGTGAATCCAGAGCCCAGTGAGTAACTTGAACCTGTGAATCCAGAGCCCAGTGAGTAACCTGAACCTGTGACTCCAGAGCCCAGTGAGTAACCTGAACCTGTGAATCAAGAGCCCAGTGAGTAACCTGAAGCTGTGAATCCAGAGCCAGTGAGTAACCTGAAGCTGTGAATCCAGAGCTCAATGAGTAACCTGAACCTGTGAATCCAGAGTCCAGTGAGTAACCTGAACCTGTGAATCCAGAGTCCAGAGAGTAACCTGAACCTGTGAATCCAGAACCGAGTGAGTAACCTGAACCTGTGAATCCAGAGCCCAGTGAGTAACCTGAAACTGTGACTCCAAAGCCCAGTGAGTAACCTGAACCTGTGAATCCAGAGCCCCGAGAGTAACCTGAACCTGTGAATCCAGAGTCCAGAGAGTAACCTGAGCCTGTGAATCCAGAACCCAGTGTGTAACCTGAACCTGTGAATCCAGAGTCCAGAGAGTAACCTGAACCTGTGAATCCAGCGTCCAGAGAGTAACCTGAACCTGCGAATCAAGAGTCCAGTGAGTAACCTGAACCTGTGAATCCAGAGCCCAGTGAGTAACCTGAACCTGTGAATCCAGATCCCAGTGAGTAACCTGTACCTGTGAATCTAGAGCCCAGTGAGTAACCTGAACCTGTGAATCCAGAGCCCAGTGAGTAACCTGAACCTGTGATTCCAAAGACCAGTGAGTAATCTGAACCTGAGAATCCAGAACCCAGTGAGTAACCTTAAACTGTGAATCCAGAGCCCCGAGAGTAACCGGAACCTGTGAATCCAGAGCTCAGAGAGTAACCTGAACCTGTGAATCCAGAGCCCAGAGAGTAACCTGAACCCATGAATCCAGAGCCCAATGAGTAACCTGAACCTGTGAATCCAGAAACCAGTGAGTAACCTGAACCTGTGAATCCAGAACCCAGTGAGTAACCTGAACCTGTGAATCCAGAGTCCATTGAGTAACCTGAACCTGTGAATCCAGAGCCCAGAGAGTAACCTGAACCTGTGAATCCGTAGCCCAGAGAGTAACCTGAAACTGTGAATCCAGAGTCCAGAGAGTAACCTGAAACTGTGAATCCAGAGCCCAGAGAGTAACCTGAACCTGTGAATCCAGAGTCCAGAGAGCAACCTGAACCCGTGAATCCAGAACCCAGTGAGTAACCTGGCCCCGTGAATCCAGAGTCCAGTGAGTAACCTGAACCTGTGAATCCAGAATCCAGTGCGTAACCTGAACCTGTGAATCCAGAGCCCAGAGAGTAACCTGAAGCTGTGAATCCAGAGTCCAGTGAGTAACCTGAACCCGTGAATCCAGAGCCCAGAGAGTAACCTGAAGCTGTGAATCCAGAGTCCAGTGAGTAACCTGAACCCGTGAATCCAGAGCCCAGTGAGTAATTTGAACCTGTGAATCCTGAACCCAGTGAGTAATCTGAACCTGTGACTCCAGAGCCCAGTGAGTAAACTGAACCTGTGAATCCAGATTCCAGTGAGTAACCTGAACCTGTGAACCCAGAGCCCAGAAAGAAACCTGAACCTGTGAATCCAGAGCCCAGTGAGTCAACTGAACCTGTGAATCCTGAACCCAGTGAGTAACCTGAACCGGTGACTCAAGAGCCCAGTGAGTAAACTGAACCTGTGAATCCAGAGCCCAGAGAGTAACCTGAAGCTGTGAATCCAGAGCTCAATGAGTAACCTGAACCTGTGAATCCAGAGTCCAGAGAGTAACCTGAACCTGTGAATTCAGAGCCCAGTGAGTAACCTGAACCTGTGAATTCAGAGCCCAGTGAGTAACCTGAACCTGTGAATCCAGAGCCCAGAGCGTATCCTGAATCTGTGAATTCAGAGGCCAGTGAGTAACCTGAACCTGTGAATCCAGAGCCCAGTGAGTAACCTGAACCTGTGAATCCAGAGCCCAGTGAGTAACTTGAACCTGTGAATCCAGAGCCCAGTGAGTAACCTGAAGCTGTGACTCCAGAGCCCATTGAGTAACCTGAACCTGTGAATCGAGAGCCCAGTGAGTAACCTGAACCTGTGAATCCAGAGCCCAGTGAGTAACCTGAAGCTGTGAATCCAGAGCTCAACGAGTAACCTGAACCTGTGAAACCAGAGTCCGGAGAGTAACCTGAACCTGCGAACCAAGAGTCCAGTGAGTAACCTGAACCTGTGAATCCTGAGCCCAGTGAGTAACCTGAACCTGTGAATCCAGATCCCAGTGAGTAACATGTACCTGTGAATCTAGAGCCCAGTGAGTAACCTGAACCTGTGAATCCAGAGCCCAGTGAGTAACCTGAACCTGTTAATCCAGAGCCCAGTGAGTAACCTGAAACTGTGACTCCAAAGCCCAGTGAGTAACCTGAACCTGTGAATCCAGATCCCCGAGAGTAACCTGAACCTGTGAATCGAGAGTACAGAGAGTAACCTCAACCTGTGAATCCAGAACCCAGTGAGGAACCTGAACCTGTGAATCCAGAGTCCAGAGAGTAACCTGAACCTGTGAATCCAGAGTCCAGAGAGTAACCTGAACCTGCGAATCAAGAGTCCAGTGAGTAACCTGAACCTGTGAATCCAGAGTCCAGTGAGTAACCTGAACCTGTGAATCCAGAGTCCAGAGAGTAACCTGTAACTGTGAATCCAGAGTTCAGTGAGTAACCTGAATCTGTGAATCCAGAGTCCAGAGAGTAACCTGAACCTGTGAATCCAGAACCCCGAGAGAAACCTGAACCTGTGAATCCAGAGTCCAGAGAGTAACCTGAACCTGTGAATCCAGAGCCCAGAGAGTAACCTGAACCTGTGAATCCAGATCCCAGTGAGTAACCTGAACCTGTGAATCCAGAGCCTAGAGAGTAACCTGAACCTGTGAATCGAGAGCCCAGAGAGTAACGTGAAAGTGTGAATCCAGAGCCCAGAAAGGAACCTGAACCTGTGAACCCAGAGCCCAGAAAGTATCCTGAACCTGTGAATCCAGAGCCCAGAGAATAACCTGAACCTGCGAATCCAGAGCCCAGAGATTAACCTGAACCTGTGAATACAGAGCCCAGTGAGTAACCTGAACCTGTGAATACAGAGCCCAGTGAGTAACCTGAACCTGTGAATCCAGAGCCCAGTGAGTAACCTGAACCTGTGAATCCAGAGCCCAGTGAGTAACCTGAACCTGTGAATTCAGAGCCCAGTGAGTAACCTGAAACTGTGACTCCAAAGCCCAGTGAGTAACCTGAACCTGTGACTCCAGAGCCCCGAGGGTAACCTGAACCTGTGAATCCAGAGTCCATAGAGTAACCTGAACCTGTGAATCAAGAGTCCAGTGAGTAACCTGAACCTGTGAATCCAGAGCCCAGTGAGTAACCTGAACCTGTGAATCCAGAGTCCAGTGAGTAACCTGTACCTGTGAATCTACAGCCCAGTGAGCAGCCTGAATCTGTGAATCCAGAGCCCAGTGAGTAACCTGAACCCGTGAATCCAGAGTCCAGAGAGTAACCTGAACCTGTGAATCCATAGACCAGTGAGTAACCTGAACCTGTGAATCCAGAGCCCAGTGAGTAACCTGAACCTGTCAATCCAGAGCCCAGAGAGTTAACTGAACCTGTGATTCCAGATTCCAGTAAGTAACCTGAACCTGTGAATCCAGAGCCCAGAAAGGAAAATGAACCTGTGAACCCAGAGCCCAGAGAGTAACTTGAACCTGTGAATCCAGAGCCCAGTGAGTAACCTGAACCTGTGAATCCAGAGACCAATGAGTAACATGAACCTGGGAATCCAGAGCCCAGTGAGTAAACTGAACCTGTGACTCCAGAGCCCAGTGAGTAACCTCAACCTGAGAATCCAGAGCCCAGTGAGTAACTTGAACCTGTAAATCCAGAGACCAGTGAGTAACCTGAACCTGTGACTCCAGAGCCCAGTGAGTAACCTGAACCTGAGAATCCAGAGCCCAGAGAGTAACCTGAACCTGTGAATCCAGAGCCCAGTGAGTAACCTGAACCTGTGAATTACGAGCCCAGTGAGTAACCTGAACCTGTGAATCTAGAGCCCAGTGAGTAACCTGAACCTGTGAATCTAGAGCCCAGTGAGTAACCCGAACCCGTGAATCCAGATTCCAGAGAGTAACCTGAACCTGTGAATCCAGAGTCCAGAGAGTAACCTGAACCTGTGAATCCAGAGCACAATGAGTAACCTGAACCTGTGAATCTAGAGCCCAGTGAGTAACCCGAACCTGTGAATCCAGATTCCAGTGAGTAACCTGAATCTGTGAATCCAGAGTCCAGAGAGTAACCTGAACCTGTGAATCCAGAGCACAATGAGTAACGTGAACCTGTGAATCCAGAGTCCAGAGAATAACCTGAACCTGTGAACCCAGAACCCAGTGAGTAACCTGAACCTGTGAATCCAGAGTCCAGTGAGTCACCTGAACCTGTGAATCTAGAGCCCAGTGAGTAACCTGAACCTGTGAATCCAGAGCCCAGTGAGTAACCCGAACCCGTGAATCCAGATTCCAGAGAGTAACCTGAACCTGTGAATCCAGAGTCCAGAGAGTAACCTGAACCTGTGAATCCAGTGTCCAGAGAGTAACCTGAACCTGTGAATCCAGAACCCAGTGAGTACCCGGAACCTGTGAATCCAGAGCCCAGAGAGTAACCTGAAGCTGTGAATCCAGAGTCCAGTGAGTAACCTGAACCCGTGAATCCAGAGCCCAGTGAGTAATTTGAACCTGTGAATCCTGAACCCAGTGAGTAACCTGAACCTGTGACTCCAGAGCCCAGTGAGTAAACTGAACCTGTGAATCCAGAGCCCAGAGAGTAACCTGAACCTGTGAATCCAGATTCCAGTGAGTAACCTGAACCTGTGAACACAGAGCCCAGAAAGAAACCTGAACTTGTGAATCCAGAGCTCAGTGAGTAAACTGAACCTGTGAATCCTGAACCCAGTGAGTAACCTGAACCGGTGACTCAAGAGCCCAGTGAGTAAACTGAACCTGTGAATCCAGAGCCCAGAGAGTAACCTGAAGCTGTGAATCCAGAGCTCAATGAGTAACCTGAACCTGTGAATCCAGAGTCCAGAGAGTAACCTGAACCTGTGAATCCAGAGCCCAGTGAGTAACCTGAACCTGTGAATTCAGAGCCCAGTGAGTAACTTGAACCTGTGAATCCAGAGCCCAGTGAGTAACCTGAGCCTGTGAGTTCAGAGCCCAGTGAGTCACCTGAACCTGTGAATCCAGAGCCCAGTGAGTAACCTGAAACTGTCAATCCAGAGCCAAGTGAGTAACTTGAACCTGTGAATCCAGAGCACAATGAGTAACCTGAACCTGTGAATCCAGAGTCTAGAGAGTAACCTGAACCTGTGAATCCAGAGTCCAGAGAGTAACCTGAACCTGTGAATCCAGAACCGAGTGAGTAACCTGAACCTGTGAATCCAGAGCCCAGTGAGTAACCTGAAACTGTGACTCCAAAGCCCAGTGAGTAACCTGAACCTGTGAATACAGAGCCCCGAGAGTAACCTGAACCTGTGAATCCAGAGTCCAGAGAGTAACCTGAGCCTGTGAATCCAGAACCCAGAGAGTAACCTGAACCTGTGAATCCTGAGTCCAGAGAGTAACCTGAACCTGTGAATCCAGCGTCCAGAGAGTAACCTGAACCTGCGAATCAAGAGTCCAGTGAGTAACCTGAACCTGTGAATCCAGAGCCCAGTGAGTAACCTGCACCTGTGAATCCAGATCCCAGTGAGTAACCTGTACCTGTGAATCTAGAGCCCAGAGAGTAACCTGAACCTGTGAATCCAGAGCCCAGTGAGTAACCTGAACCTGTGAATCCAGAGCCCAGAGAGTAACCTGAACCTGTGAATCCAGAGCCCAGAGAGTAACCTGAACCTGTGAATCCAGATTCCAGTGAGTAACCTGAACCTGTGAATCCAGAGCCCAGAAAGGAAAATGAACCTGTGAACCCAGAGCCCAGAGAGTAACCTGAACCTGTGAACCCAGAGCCCAGTGAGTAACCTGAACGTGTGAATCCAGAGACCAATGAGTAACATGAACCGGGGAATCCAGAGCCGAGTGAGTAAACAGTACCTGTGACTCCAGAGCCCAGTGAGTAACCTGAACCTGAGAATGCAGAGCCCAGTGAGTAACTTGAACCTGTAAATCCAGAGACCAGTGAGTAACTTGAACCTGTGGCTCCAGAGCCCAGTGAGTAACCTGAACCTGAGAATCCAGAGCCCAGTGAGTAACCTGAACCTGTGAATCCAGATTCCAGTGAGTAACCTGAACCTGTAAATCCAGAGCCCAGTGAGTAACCTGAACCTGTGACTCCAGAGCCCAGTGAGTAACCTGAACCTGTGAATCCAGAGCCCAGTGAGTAACTTGAACCTGTAAATCCAGAGACCAGTGAGTAACCTGAACCTGTGACTCCAGAGCCCAGTGAGTAACCTGAAACTGTGAATCCAGAGCCCAGTGAGTAACCTGAAGCAGTGAATCCAGAGCTCAATGAGTAACCTGAACCTGTGAATCCAGAGTCCAGAGAGTAACCTGAACCTGTGAATCCAGAGCCCAGTGAGTAACATGAACCTGGGAATCCAGAGCCCAGTGAGTAAACTGTACCTGTGACTCCAGAGCCCAGTGAGTAACCTGAACCTGAGAATCCAGAGCCCAGTGAGTAACTTGAACCTGTAAATCCAGAGACCAGTGAGTAACCTGAACCTGTGACTCCAGAGCCCAGTGAGTAACCTGAACCTGAGAATCCAGAGCCCAGTGAGTAACCTGAACCTGTGAATCCAGAACTCAGTGAGTAACCTGAACCTGTGAATCCAGAGTCCATTGAGTAACGTGAACCTGTGAATCCAGAGTCCAGAGAGTAACCTGAACCTGTGAATCCAGAGCCCCGAGAGTGACCTAAACCTGTGAACCCAGAGCCCAGAGAGTAACCTGAACGTGTGAATCCAGAGACCAATGAGTAACATGAACCTGGGAATCCAGAGCCGAGTGAGTAAACTGTACCTGTGACTCCAGAGCCCAGTGAGTAACCTGAACCTGAGGATCCAGAGCCCAGTGAGTAACTTGAACCTGTAAATCCAGAGACCAGTGAGTAACCTGAACCTGTGACTCCAGAGCCCAGTGAGTAACCTGAACCTGAGAATCCAGAGCCCAGTGAGTAACCTGAACCTGTGAATCCAGAGCCCAGTGAGTAACTTGAACCTGTAAATCCAGAGACCAGTGAGTAACCTGAACCTGTGACTCCAGAGCCCAGTGAGTAAGCTGAAACTGTGAATCCAGAGCCCAGTGAGTAACCTGAAGCTGTGAATCCAGAGCTCAATGAGTAACCTGAATCTGTGAATTCAGAGTCCAGAGAGTAACCTGAACATGTGAATCCAGAGCCCAGTGAGTAACATGAACCTGGGAATCCAGAGCCCAGTGAGTAAACTGTACCTGTGACTCCAGAGCCCAGTGATTAACCTGAACCTGAGAATCCAGAGCCCAGTGAGTAACTTGAACCTGTAAATCCAGAGACCAGTGAGTAACCTGAACCTGTGACTCCAGAGCCCAGTGAGTAACCTGAACATGAGAATCCAGAGCCCAGTGAGTAACCTGAAACTGTGAATCCAGAGCCCAGTGAGTAAACTGAAGCTGTCAATCCAGAGCTCAATGAGTAACCTGAACCTGTGAATCCAGAGTCCAGAGAGTAACCTGAACCTGTGAATCCAGAGCCCAGTGAGTAACCTGAACCTGTGAATTCAGAGCCCAGTGAGTAACCTGAACCTGTGAATTCAGAGCCCAGTGAGTAACCTGAACCTGTGAATCCAGAGCCCAGTGAGTAACCTGAACCTGTGAATTCAGAGCCCAGTGTGTAACCTGAACCTGTGAATCCAGAGCCCAGTGAGTAACCTAAAACTGTGAATCCAGAGCCCAGTGAGTAACTTGAACCTGTGAATCCAGAGCCCAGTGAGTAACCTGAACCTGTGACTCCAGAGCCTAGTGAGTAACCTGAACCTGTGAATCAAGAGCCCAGTGAGTAACCTGAAGCTGTGAATCCAGAGCCAGTGAGTAACCTGAAGCTGTGAATCCAGAGCTCAATGAGTAACCTGAACCTGTGAATCCAGAGTCCAGAGAGTAACCTGAACCTGTGAATCCAGAGTCCAGAGAGTAACCTGAACCTGTGAATCCAGAACCGAGTGAGTAACCTGAACCTGTGAATCCAGAGCCCAGTGAGTAACCTGAAACTGTGACTCCAAAGCCCAGTGAGTAACCTGAACCTGTGAATCCAGAGCCCCGAGAGTAACCTGAACCTGTGAATCCAGAGTCCAGAGAGTAACCTGAGCCTGTGAATCCAGAACCCAGTGAGTAACCTGAACCTGTGAATCCAGAGTCCAGAGAGTAACCTGAACCTGTGAATCCAGCGTCCAGAGAGTAACCTGAACCTGCGAATCAAGAGTCCAGTGAGTAACCTGAACCTGTGAATCCAGAGCCCAGTGAGTAACCTGAACCTGTGAATCCAGATCCCAGTGAGTAACCTGTACCTGTGAATCTAGAGCCCAGTGAGTAACCTGAACCTGTGAATCCAGAGCCCAGTGAGTAACCTGAACCTGTGATTCCAAAGACCAGTGAGTAATCTGAACCTGAGAATCCAGAACCCAGTGAGTAACCTTAAACTGTGAATCCAGAGCCCCGAGAGTAACCGGAACCTGTGAATCCAGAGCTCAGAGAGTAACCTGAACCTGTGAATCCAGAGCCCAGAGAGTAACCTGAACCCATGAATCCAGAGCCCAATGAGTAACCTGAACCTGTGAATCCAGAAACCAGTGAGTAACCTGAACCTGTGAATCCAGAACCCAGTGAGTAACCTGAACCTGTGAATCCAGAGTCCATTGAGTAACCTGAACCTGTGAATCCAGAGCCCAGAGAGTAACCTGAACCTGTGAATCCGTAGCCCAGAGAGTAACCTGAAACTGTGAATCCAGAGTCCAGAGAGTAACCTGAAACTGTGAATCCAGAGCCCAGAGAGTAACCTGAACCTGTGAATCCAGAGTCCAGAGAGCAACCTGAACCCGTGAATCCAGAACCCAGTGAGTAACCTGGCCCCGTGAATCCAGAGTCCAGTGAGTAACCTGAACCTGTGAATCCAGAATCCAGTGCGTAACCTGAACCTGTGAATCCAGAGCCCAGAGAGTAACCTGAAGCTGTGAATCCAGAGTCCAGTGAGTAACCTGAACCCGTGAATCCAGAGCCCAGTGAGTAATTTGAACCTGTGAATCCTGAACCCAGTGAGTAATCTGAACCTGTGACTCCAGAGCCCAGTGAGTAAACTGAACCTGTGAATCCAGATTCCAGTGAGTAACCTGAACCTGTGAACCCAGAGCCCAGAAAGAAACCTGAACCTGTGAATCCAGAGCCCAGTGAGTCAACTGAACCTGTGAATCCTGAACCCAGTGAGTAACCTGAACCGGTGACTCAAGAGCCCACTGAGTAAACTGAACCTGTGAATCCAGAGCCCAGAGAGTAACCTGAAGCTGTGAATCCAGAGCTCAATGAGTAACCTGAACCTGTGAATCCAGAGTCCAGAGAGTAACCTGAACCTGTGAATTCAGAGCCCAGTGAGTAACCTGAATCTGTGAATTCAGAGCCCAGTGAGTAACCTGAACCTGTGAATCCAGAGCCCAGAGCGTATCCTGAATCTGTGAATTCAGAGGCCAGTGAGTAACCTGAACCTGTGAATCCAGAGCCCAGTGAGTAACCTGAACCTGTGAATCCAGAGCCCAGTGAGTAACTTGAACCTGTGAATCCAGAGCCCAGTGAGTAACCTGAAGCTGTGACTCCAGAGCCCATTGAGTAACCTGAACCTGTGAATCGAGAGCCCAGTGAGTAACCTGAACCTGTGAATCCAGAGCCCAGTGAGTAACCTGAAGCTGTGAATCCAGAGCTCAACGAGTAACCTGAACCTGTGAAACCAGTGTCCAGAGAGTAACCTGAACCTGCGAACCAAGAGTCCAGTGAGTAACCTGAACCTGTGAATCCTGAGCCCAGTGAGTAACCTGAACCTGTGAATCCAGATCCCAGTGAGTAACATGTACCTGTGAATCTAGAGCCCAGTGAGTAACCTGAACCTGTGAATCCAGAGCCCAGTGAGTAACCTGAACCTGTTAATCCAGAGCCCAGTGAGTAACCTGAAACTGTGACTCCAAAGCCCAGTGAGTAACCTGAACTGGTGAATCCAGAGCCCCGAGAGTAACCTGAACCTGTGAATCGAGAGTACAGAGAGTAACCTGAACCTGTGAATCCAGAACCCAGTGAGGAACCTGAACCTGTGAATCCAGAGTCCAGAGAGTAACCTGAACCTGTGAATCCAGAGTCCAGAGAGTAACCTGAACCTGCGAATCAAGAGTCCAGTGAGTAACCTGAACCTGTGAATCCAGAGTCCAGTGAGTAACCTGAACCTGTGAATCCAGAGTCCAGAGAGTAACCTGTAACTGTGAATCCAGAGTTCAGTGAGTAACCTGAACCTGTGAATCCAGAGTCCAGAGAGTAACCTGAACCTGTGAATCCAGAAGCCCGAGAGAAACCTGAACCTGTGAATCCAGAGTCCAGAGAGTAACCTGAACCTGTGAATCCAGAGCCCAGAGAGTAACCTGAACCTGTGAATCCAGATCCCAGTGAGTAACCTGAACCTGTGAATCCAGAGCCTAGAGAGTAACCTGAACCTGTGAATCGAGAGCCCAGAGAGTAACGTGAAAGTGTGAATCCAGAGCCCAGAAAGGAACCTGAACCTGTGAACCCAGAGCCCAGAGAGTATCCTGAACCTGTGAATCCAGAGCCCAGAGAATAACCTGAACCTGCGAATCCAGAGCCCAGAGAGTAACCTGAACCTGTGAATACAGAGCCCAGTGAGTAACCTGAACCTGTGAATACAGAGCCCAGTGAGTAACCTGAACCTGTGAATCCAGAGCCCAGTGAGTAACCTGAACCTGTGAATCCAGAGCCCAGTGAGTAACCTGAACCTGTGAATTCAGAGCCCAGTGAGTAACCTGAAACTGTGACTCCAAAGCCCAGTGAGTAACCTGAACCTGTGACTCCAGAGCCCCGAGGGTAACCTGAACCTGTGAATCCAGAGTCCATAGAGTAACCTGAACCTGTGAATCAAGAGTCCAGTGAGTAACCTGAACCTGTGAATCCAGAGCCCAGTGAGTAACCTGAACCTGTGAATCCAGAGTCCAGTGAGTAACCTGTACCTGTGAATCTACAGCCCAGTGAGCAGCCTGAATCTGTGAATCCAGAGCCCAGTGAGTAACCTGAACCCGTGAATCCAGAGTCCAGAGAGTAACCTGAACCTGTGAATCCATAGACCAGTGAGTAACCTGAACCTGTGAATCCAGAGCCCAGTGAGTAACCTGAACCTGTCAATCCAGAGAGTTAACTGAACCTGTGATTCCAGATTCCAGTAAGTAACCTGAACCTGTGAATCCAGAGCCCAGAAAGGAAAATGAACCTGTGAACCCAGAGCCCAGAGAGTAACTTGAACCTGTGAATCCAGAGCCCAGTGAGTAACCTGAACCTGTGAATCCAGAGACCAATGAGTAACATGAACCTGGGAATCCAGAGCCCAGTGAGTAAACTGAACCTGTGACTCCAGAGCCCAGTGAGTAACCTCAACCTGAGAATCCAGAGCCCAGTGAGTAACTTGAACCTGTAAATCCAGAGACCAGTGAGTAACCTGAACCTGTGACTCCAGAGCCCAGTGAGTAACCTGAACCTGAGAATCCAGAGCCCAGAGAGTAACCTGAACCTGTGAATCCAGAGCCCAGTGAGTAACCTGAACCTGTGAATTACGAGCCCAGTGAGTAACCTGAACCTGTGAATCTAGAGCCCAGTGAGTAACCTGAGCCTGTGAATCTAGAGCCCAGTGAGTAACCCGAACCCGTGAATCCAGATTCCAGAGAGTAACCTGAACCTGTGAATCCAGAGTCCAGTGAGTAACCTGAACCTGTGAATCCAGAGCACAATGAGTAACCTGAACCTGTGAATCTAGAGCCCAGTGAGTAACCCGAACCTGTGAATCCAGATTCCAGTGAGTAACCTGAATCTGTGAATCCAGAGTCCAGAGAGTAACCTGAACCTGTGAATCCAGAGCACAATGAGTAACCTGAACCTGTGAATCCAGAGTCCAGAGAGTAACCTGAACCTGTGAATCCAGAGTCCAGAGAATAACCTGAACCTGTGAACCCAGAACCCAGTGAGTAACCTGAACCTGTGAATCCAGAGTCCAGTGAGTTACCTGGACCTGTGAATCCAGAGTCCAGTGAGTCACCTGAACCTGTGAATCTAGAGCCCAGTGAGTAACCTGAACCTGTGAATCCAGAGCCCAGTGAGTAACCCGAACCCGTGAATCCAGATTCCAGAGAGTAACCTGAACCTGTGAATCCAGAGTCCAGAGAGTAACCTGAACCTGTGAATCCAGTGTCCAGAGAGTAACCTGAACCTGTGAATCCTGAACCCAGTGAGTACCCGGAACCTGTGAATCCAGAGCCCAGAGATTAACCTGAACCTTTGAATCCAGAGCCCAATGAGTAACCTGAACCTGTGAATCCAGAGTCCAGAAAGTAACCTGAACCTGTGAATCCAGAGCCCAGTGCGTCACCTGAACCCGTGAATCCAGAGTCCAGAGAATGACCTGAACCTGTGAATCCAGAACCCAGTGAGTAACCTGAACCTCTGAATCCAGAGCCCAGTGAGTAACCTGAACCCGTGATCCAGATTCCAGAGAGTAACCTGAACCTGTGAATCCAGAACCCAGTGAGTAACCTGAACCTGTGAATCCAGAACCCAGAGAGTAACCTGAACCCGTGAATCCAGAGACCAGAGAGTAACCTGAACCTGTGAATCCAGAGCCCAGAGAGTAACCTGAACCTGTGAATCCAGAGCCCAGAGAGTAACCTGAACCTGTGAATCAAGAGTCCAGTGAGTAACCTGAACCTGTGAATCCAGAGCCCAGTGAGTCACCTGAACCTGTGAATCCAGAGCTCAGAGAGTAACCTGAACCTGTGAATCCAGAGCTCAGAGAGTAACCTGAACCTGTGAATCCAGAGCTCAGAGAGTAACCTGAACCTGTGAATCCAGAGCTCAGAGAGTAACCTGAACCTGTGAATCCAGAGCTCAGAGAGTAACCTGAACCTGTGAATCCATTTTCCAGAGAGGGACCCAAGGGAAACTGAATCCAGAGGCCTTCAAGCCCAGTCCGCCATTCATTAAGATCATGGCTGATCATCCAACTCAATAGCCTAATCCCGCTTTCCCCCATATCCTTTGATCCCCTTCACCCTAAGTGCGATATCTAACTGTTTCTTGAAACTGTACAGTGTTTTGGACTCAACTACTTCCTGTGGAAACAATTTCCACAGGCTCACCACTCTCTAGGTGAAGAAACTTCTCCTCATCTCTGTCCTAAATGGTCTACCCTGTATCCTCAGACTGTGACCCCTGATTCTGGACTCACCCACCATTGGGAACATCCTTCCTGCATCTACCCTGTCCAGCCCTGTCAGAATTTTATCGGTTTCTATGAGATCCGCCCCTCATTCTTCTGAACTCCAGCAAATACAATCCTAACCGATTCAATCTCTCCTTGTACATCAGTACTCCCATCCCAGGAATCAGTCTGGTAAACCTTTGCTGCACTCCCTCTATTGCTAGAACATCCTCCTTCAGATAAGGAGACCAAAACCGAACACAATATTCCAGGTGTGGCCTCACCAAGGCCTGTATAATTGCAGCAAGTGACAGCAGTGACTGGTGTGTGAGGACACGGAGGACTTGTTGCACATTCTCCTCTCCTAATTTATGGCCGTTCAGATAATATTCTGTCTTCTTGTTTTTGCTACCAAAGTGGATAACCTCGCATTTCTCCAAATTATACTGCATCTGCCATTCATTTGCCCACTCACTCAACTTGTCCAAATCACACTGAAGGATCACAGCTCACCTTCCCCACCCAATTTGGTGTCATCTGCAAATTTGGAGGGATGACATTTTGTTCCCTCATCTAAATCATTAATATATATTGTGAATAGCTGGGGTCCTAGCCCCGATCCCTGTGGCACTCTCTAGTTACTGCCTGCCAATTTGAAAAAGACCCGTTAATTCCTACTCTTTGTTTCCTGTCTGCTGACCAGTTTTCTATCTCAATACACCCTAATCCCATGTGCTTTCATTTTATATGCTAATCTTTTATGCGGGACTGTTAAAAGCCTTCTGAAAGTCCAAATACACCACATCCCTGGCTCCCCCTCATCAAGTTTATTAGTTACATCCTCAAAGAATTCCAGTAGATTTGGCAAGCATGATTTCCTCTTCATAAATCCATGCCGATTCTGTCCGATCCTCTCAATGTTTTCTAAGTGCTCTGCTACAAAAATCTTTGAATTTTCTCAGAAGGAACCTGCGAATCCAGAACCCCGTGAGGGGTCAGGGGGATCCTGTGAATTGGGGGCAGAGGAAACTTATGAACCCAGGGTCCAGTGAAGAACCTGAATCTGTGAATCCAGAGCCTTATCAATCCAGAGTCCACTGCGGGACCAAAGGCAACTTGCAAATCCAGAGTCCAGTGAAGGTCCAGAGGGAACCTGTGAATCCAGAGTCCAGCGAGAGTCCAGTGGGAACCTGTGAATCCAGAGTCCAGTGAGGGAACTGAATGTCCTTATGATTCCAGATTCCTGTGCGGGAACAGAGGGAACTTGTGAATCCAAATTCCAGTAAAGGACCAGAACCTGTGAATCCAGCACCCACCGAGGGACCAGAGGGAACCTGTGATTCCAGAGCCCAGTGACGGTCAAAATCCTGTGAAATCAGAGCCCAATTGGGGCCCAGAGGGGCCTTTGAATCCAGAACCCATGAGAGAAAACAACCTGTGAATCCTGATTACAGTGAAGGACCAGAACCTGTGAATCCAGAGCCTTTTGTGAGACCAGAACTTGTGAATCCAGAGCCCAGTGAGGGACCAGAGGAAACTGTGAATCCAGAGTCCTGTGAGGAACAGGGTAACCTGTGAATCCAGAGATCAATGTGGGACCAGGTAGAACCTTTAAATCCAGAGTCCACTGGTGGACCAGAGCCTGTGAATCCAGAGTCTAGTGAGGGACCAGGTAGAATCTTTGAATCCTATGTCCAATGAAGGACCAGAACCTGTGAAACCAGGGCCTTGTGAGGGAACCTACTCTGGAGTAACAAATATACACCTTCCAGAGAGATTGGAAATCTGCAGTCAGTGATGGCAGTGAGGGCAGCACGGTGGCGCGGTGGGTTAGCCCTGCTGCCTCACGGCGCCGAGGTCCCAGGTTCGATCCCGGCTCTGGGTCACTGTCCGTGTGGAGTTTTCACATTCTCCCCGTGTTTGCGTGGGTTTCGCCCCTACAACCCTAAGACGTGCA
This sequence comes from Scyliorhinus torazame, assembly GCF_047496885.1. NCBI lineage: Eukaryota > Metazoa > Chordata > Chondrichthyes > Carcharhiniformes > Scyliorhinidae > Scyliorhinus > Scyliorhinus torazame. The sequence goes on from NC_092708.1 coordinate 256,509,578, forward strand.
GGCTATGTGGATTGGCCACGCTAAATTGCCCCTTAATTGGAAAAAATTAATTGGGTATTCTAAATTTAAAAAAATAAATACGCAGCAGGAAATAGTTGCAAATAAAGCACCTAATACTGATCTGCACCCTTTTCACTGTAACTTCATTAAATTACAGGGAAGGAAAGAAGATACAGAAATAATCAAATTCTACCGTGGAGATAGCTTTCAGTTGATTGTTGTCAGAGGTTCCTTCAGAAACTACCCTGCAGGTGGCAGCAGGGCCTAGCACATTGCTTCTGCCACTTGTCTTATGCATGACAGAAGACTTGCATTTGTATCGCGTTCAAGACCACCAGACATCTCAAAGCACTTTACATGCAAATGAAGTAGTTACTGAAGTGTTATTGAATTCACTGGTGTAATATAGGCACTGTGGCAACCGATTTGTTCTCACCAAACTCCCACAAACAACAATGTGATAACGTCGACAAAATCTGCAATGTTGATTGAGGAATATATATTGGCCAGGACAACGGGGGTTGCGCTCCTTCTCTTCGACGAAATAGTGCCGTGGGATTTTTTTTTTCCATCCATCTGAGCAGCCGGACAGGGTCTCGGTTCCCAGTCTCATCCGAAAGATGACACCTCCGACAGCGAAATGCCCTCTTCTGTGCGAGAGCGTCAGCCTGGATTTTCATGTTCAAGCCCGGGAGGGACGTCACTTAAATATGTGTGATGACTATTTAAAGAGCACTGTGTCTCGATCTTCATGAAATGAAATTGTGTTTATACAAATAGCATGATTTCAGGATGTCCCAAAGTGCTTTACAGTAGATAAAGTACTTCTGACGTAGGTAGTGTTCGGAATGTGACAACCAGTTTGCGTATAGCAAGGTCCCTCAAACGCCAATGTGTTGATGACTAGGCACACTGCAAAGAATTCGCCCATTATTTTCGTAATCAGTGCTCTGAGGTGTTACATCCAACGGACAGGGCAGATGAGGCTTCAGTTTAATGTATCATCCAAAAGACTGCATCTCAAGTAATGCAGCACTCTGGAAGCGCCAGCCTAAATCATGTGCTCAAGTCTCTCTATGGAGACATGAACTCACAACCTTCTGATGCAGAGGGGTCACAGCACTACCAACTGAGCTATGGTGGACACCTATTTTATTTGCTCTCCATTTTCGCTCTCAGGATCTGTTTCTGAATTCATCAGTCCTTGTCCCAAGCATTAGCCACTGACCTAAATAAATGGTCATTATGGTTAGCGCCGAGGTCCCAGGTTCGATCCCGGCTCTGGGTCACTGTCCGTGTGGAGTTTGCACATTCTCCCCGTGTTTGCGTGGGTTTCGCCCCCACAAGCCAAAGATGTGCAGGGTAGGTGGATCGGCCATGCTAAATTGCCCCTTAATTGGAAAAAATGAATTGGGTACTCAAAAATTTTTTTAAAAAATAATGTGGCCATTTTACATTATTCAAAATGGAACCCAAGTTCTGGTTTCTGACCTTCATCAACATTTTTAAAAATTACTGCGTACATAATTCCACCAAGCTTGTGGTGTGCCAAACATCCATTAGATATCTTTAAATGCTTCATACATTTATCGGCCATAACAAGGATTCGTATTCATCCCGAGCTTGCTCCTGTAACATAGAAATTTCCTGGAGTCTCCAGGAATTGCAGAATGCTATCCAGGAAAGCATAGGGGGAAAGGTAAGTTCTTCAAAACATTTCTGTTGATAGTTATAAAAATATTGGATTTGGAGGGTGGGGAGGAAAAGGTTGATTGACAGTCAAGAATCATCCAACTGGATAATGGAGAGTGTTTGCTTTCCAATCAGTGTGGGAAGGCAGGGCAGTGGGAGAATGGATGTGGAGTGTGAGGCTGCCAGAAGCAGTAAGTCATGTGACAAAACCTCCAGGTTTATGTCCAGAGTTGACAACGCTAAACTGAGTTTCAGTAATGCGACACAGTAGATGTTGAAATCAAGCGAAGGAGAAAACAAAATCAAAACCTAGCATGATTACAGGGCTGTCTGCAAGCTGTGCCAATTAGCTGTGCCCGCCACTAAGCCAATTAGCTGTGCCTGCCACTGTGCTTGTCACAAATCAACATCAAGTCACTGCTTAACCAGAAGATCGACATGGAATAGAATGTATTTACCAATATACTTTCAGAACTAAATTCCAAACTGCAGCAGCAGGGTGTGGCAAAATTGAATAAGAGTAGGTGGTTCAAAACCTATACCAAACCTCAATAGAGGGAGGGAAGACTACCAATCCCAATTTGTAGCTGGAGAATATGAAAGAATGTAAGACCCAAAGTCAGACATGTGATGCAATTGTTACGACATCTGGTGGGTGCAGCCATGCAACATTCAAGAAGCTCGATGTTGCAGGTTGTTGGTATCATTTGGTAGGTCTTAATGAAGTATTTGTAGTCTAAATGAATTTATCAACTACAAGAACTATGTACATATATATTGTAAAGAGTTCAAGCTCGGAGCTATCTCTATGGTTGCTTCTATACACAGCTCTGTCCAACGCTAGACTAATGCCAGGTGTGGGTCATGTGATCTCACATCACTGTAGTCAGAAACCGTAAATATACCAGATCCTTGCACTACACTCAGTACCATCCAGGATAAAGCCTTTTGCTCTTTCAACAACTCATCCACCACCTTAAACATCCACTCTCTCAGAGGCAGCACAGTGGCGCAGTGGTGAGCAATGCTGCCTCATGGCGCCCAGGTCCCAGGTTCGATCCCGGCTCTGGGTCACCGTCCGTGTGGAATTTGCACATTCTCCCTGTGTTTAGCCACCACAAGCCAAAGATGTGCAGGGTAGGTGGATTGGCCACACGAAATTGCCCCTCAATTGGAAAAAGAGAAATTGGCAAGTATTGATGCCAAAGAGGGACCTGGTGTCCTACTTCCGGAGTAAATAAAAGAAAACATTCAGATGCAACAAACGATTGGGAAGGAAAATGGTTTGTTGGTCTTTATTGCAAGAGGATTTGAGTACAAGAGTAAAGATGTCTTACTGCAATTGTATAGAGCTTTGGTGAGACTGCACCTGGAGTATTGTGAACAGTCTTGGTCTCCTTACCCAAGAAAGGATATTACTTGCCGTACAGCAAATGTCACAAAGACTGACTTCAGGAATGGCAGTAATGTCCTACAAAGAGATTGAGGAAACTGGGCCTGTATTCGCTAGTTTAAAAATGAGAGATGATCTCATTAAAACATACAACATTTTGACGGGGCTCAACATGATAGGTGCAGCATGATGTTTCCTCTGGCTGGTGTGTCTAGAAACAGGGTTAGGCCTGAGCTTAGGAGGAATTTCTTTACTCAGAGGTTGGTGAATCTTTGGAAGTCTCTACCCCAGAGAGTTGTGGAGGCTCAGTCATAGAGTATATTCAAGACAGAGATCGGTAGATTTGTAGATATTAAAGACATTGTGAGGTATGGGGCTAGTGTGGGAAAACTGTGTTGACGTAGACCAACTATGATCTAGTTGAATAGCAGAACAGGCTCGAGGTCAAATGGCCTAAACCTGCTCCTCTTTCCTATGTTCCTATCAGGTCTACCCCTCACCCAACGTATCCTCTTCCTCCCCACCACCGATTCTGGGTCTGAAATCTTTCTGTGCAGATCATGAACTCACTACTGCAATAGTAGCAGCATGCTGGGAAATTAGGTGCACAATTCAGTGCACAAATCTCAAAATCGGTGTACGTCAAATCAAAAATACAGTCTGTAGTTTACTAATGAGTTTGGTCACTTGTGCATCACCGCTCCTTTCACCTCAACACTGGTAGCTGTGCCTTCATGTGCCTTCAGCGCAAATTTCTTCCTTAAACCTCTCCACCTCACTCCTTCTTCAAGATGCTCCTTAAAACGAACCTCCATGACCAAGAATTTGGCACCTGTCCTGATAGCTCATGTAGCTCAGTGTCAATTTACTTCCAATGCTCCTGTAAAGCACCTTGACATTTTACTTTGTTGAACGTGTTATGCAAACATTTTTTGCAGAGTGTACAGGTCGACACTTCAACTGGGACTGAAGGTTCTGCTTTTTAATTTTTAACCCTATTCCTTGCCTTCTGTCCCCTTTGTCAATTCTGTGTCCAAGTAGCCACTTCCCCTTTAATCCCATGGTCTTCAACTCTTCCAACACATTTGTGATGTGGTAACTGATCAAATCCCTTTTGAAAACGCATATAAGCAACGTAGTCAATCGCTCTTGATTACTTCAAAGAACTCAATCAAGCTAGTCTGATACAATTGGCCTTCTTTATTAACCCATTTTTTTCAATTTCCAATTCATTTTGTTCTGGATTGATAGCACGGTAGCACAGTGGTTAGCACTGTTGCTTCACAGCACCAGGGTCCCAGGTTCGATTCCCACCTTGGGTCACTGTACAGAGTCTGCACGTTCTCCCCGTGTCTGGGTGGGTTTCCTCCCACAAGACGTGCTTGTTAGGTGAATTGGACATTCTGAATTCTCCGTGTACCCAAACAGGCGCCGGAGTGTGACGACTGGGGCTTTTCACAGTAACTTCATTGCACTGTTTATTGTAAGCCTACTTGTGACAATAAAGATTATCTATAAATGTCCTCATCAATCTTAAACTGACTTGACCTGCCCCTCTCACCTTTTGAGAAAGGGATGTAAATTTGCAATTATCCAGTCTTCTGGCAGCACTCCCATATATAGAGTTTACAGATTAAGAGCAGAGCCTCTGCAACTTCCACCCTTACTTCCTTCAGTAAATTACTATGCACCCAGCTGGAGTGGATGAAGTTTCTGATTTAAGCAGTCAACTTTTGAGATACCTCATTTTTAAAAAAATCTCCACTGAAGAAGAGAATTTTGACATTGCCACAATAAAGGAAGAGATAGTAAAGAAAGATGCAATGTAGTCTTTCAAATAATCTCTGCCTTCATTGAATGATTTTCTTGGTCACGATTCAGCTACATCCTTCCTTAGATTCCCTTTTACTATTTATGTTTATACAAAACTTTGGGTTCACTTATTTCGGCCATCAGCTAATCTAGACTCATCACTTTGTCCCTCACTTCTCTGTTCAGCTTGGTTCTCTACAGAATTAGTAAATTGGCATTTATAATAAACTTCCTTTTTGTGTTGCATTTTAGTCCCGATTTTATGTAATCCTTCCTCCTATTGGATTGTGCCTGCTGTATCCGATCTATACGCTCTTCGAAGGATTCTCATTGGCAAATGGCATAGTGAATAAGCAATCTTTCTTTCCAAATCCACCTGGGCCAGATCCACTTTCAACTCCAGTTGAGTATTTTCACATTTGATTTTGTCTTCGTCCTTTTCCATAACTACTTCAAATCTACTGATTGTGATCAATTTCCCAAAAGACTCAACAGTAAAATGCTTTATTTGCTCCACTTCATACTCCAAAATTTGATCCAGTTCTGCTACCTTCCTCAATGGCAGAAAACACAATCACCAAGAAAATTATCCCCCCCACCTTCCCTTTAACACAGTTGGCTAATTGAAGTTTTACATTATTATTCTGTATTTGTGCATTTTTCTGCAATTTCCTGACAAATCTGCTTCTCCCTTGCTCCTTTAACACTATTCGGTGGCAATGTTGTCCCCACCCAACATTGTAATGGTTCCTCTATTGTTAATTCATAGACGTCATCCCCTCTCGTGCTACAAATTTCTTTTTATTTTAAATTTACGTACCCAATAATTTTGTTCACCCTAATTAAGGGGCAATTTAGCATGGCCAATCCATCTACCCTGCACATCTTTTTGGGTTGTAGGGGTGAGACCCACGCAGATACGGGGAGAATGTGCAAACTCCACACGGACAGTGATCCAGGGCTGGGATCAAACTCAGGTCCTCAGCCCTGTGAGGCAGCAGTGCTAGCTACTGTGCCACAAGTTTCTTTGATCAATACTGTCACTATTTTTCCTTCATTACTTTTCTTGACTACCTTGCAGCCAAAAGTACCCATTCCTTCCCTTAGAATGGGATTTTGCTACTTCATCATAATCCTACATGATTTTTTTGCCTGCAGAACGCACCTTATTTCTATGCTCCAGGAATTTCTGTGCATGCACTTCAAACCCATCTTGGTCTGCCTTGCAATCCTCTCCCTCCCCCGGCGCCATCTACTCCCCCTATTTTTGAACTGTTCTTTGTTCTAACATCGTCTCTCATAGCCCTCTGTGCACCTTGTTTCTTCTCTCAAATGCTTCTTCCGGGTGCCGATTTCTATCCCAAGTTAATTTATACAGTCCCCCACATAGCCACTGGTTAACTTTCCAATGATGTCATTGGCCCAAACCTTTTGTGATGTAACCCATCCACCTTGAACAGATCATTCCTGTGCCATAGAACAGGTTCCAATGTCCCTGGAATCTAAAGTCTGCATCATTTCTCCAGCCTTTCATTATCTCAATTTACTCAACTCGGAATTAACACATAGCACTGGAGGTCTTGCGTTTTCATTTTCCACCAAGCTCCTGCAGTTTAAGATTGCAGGATTACACCTTTTTCCTTCCTACATCAGTTTGAAAATGGACAACTTCTGGCTTTAATCTTCCACCTCAAAAAAGTGTTCTGCACCCATTCAGTGACATTCTTTACCTCGTCAGTGAGAAGCCAACAGAGCATACAGGACTCACATTGTCAGATGCAGAAACGCCTGTCCATCCCTAACTATTGAATCCCTCATATGAACTGTATTTACACACTTGTGATGACCCCATTCTCCTCTCTCCCCCCACATGCAGTCAGAGAGGTTGTAGATATATTCTAAACTGCACACCTCCAGTGTCATCACCCTCAATTATTCAGCATTGGAAGCTTGTTTGTGTGCCACTCTCCTGGAAGATTCCTGTACTCCCAGGTTCTTGCAACCAATTGGATGGCCATTCAGTTACTATACCTCAGAACTGTGACTATGGGGTTACCATCTTCTGCAACTTGCACTCTAGGAAATGAAATTCTCAGCATCCTACATGCTCTGCGGGGCTCGACCTGGTCTTCCAGAAACCCAGAGTCACTGTTTAAGTAATTGGATGCACTCTCTGCCCAAGTGGCTATCCAGGACACAGTTGAAGTTCCCACATGACACAGGAATTGCAGACAATGGATCTCAGCTGTCCCATCATCTCCCCACACACACATTTAGTGTGACGGGCTGAATGGCCTACTCTTGGTTCCTGTGCATGTATTATATATTGTTATATCTAATCAATTAGATTGGTCATACGCGAGTTACCTTTTGCCCATGTTTAAATTACTTAGCACCTCCTTCCACCTCTGCACCAAATTCTACTTTCACCAAACCCCAGTCACCACTGTTTTCATAAATGTTTTAAACCCTTTAAGGCAGCTTCTTCCCAGGCTACGTTTGTTGAATCATTAAAAGAATAATTCCACACCAGTCATTAAGTGTGTGTGTGTTTTTAATTCCAAAACAAGCTGCAATGCTGTCATTTTGAGAGCATTTAGAATTGGAGATATGTACTCCACATTAACATCAGGTTCTGAGCACACAGATGAAGCTTCACATTTCATTCTTTGTTTCCGAGGAAGATTGTGTAGTCACTTCCACCTTGGCAATGCTTTTCTTGATCTGTTAAAGGCACAACTAAATGGCGGCATGGTGGTTAGCAGTGCTGCCTCACAGCTCCAGGGTCCCTGGTTGAATTCCGGCCTCGGGTGACTGTGTAGAGCTTGGACATTCTCCCAGTGTCTCCATGGGTTTCCTCCTGGTGCTCCAGTTTCCTCCCACAGTCCAATGGTGTGCAGGTTAGGTGGATTGGCTTTGCTAAATTGCCCCTTAGTGTCCAAAGGTTAGGTGGGGTTACTGGGATAGGATGGAGGCGGGGGCTTAAGTAGGGTGCGCTTTCCAAGGGCTGGTGCAGACTCGATAGATCGAATGGCCGCCTTCTGCACTGTAAATTCTATGATTAAGTTTCCACATTCTGTGTCTGCGGAGGTCTCATCCCCACACCCCAAAAAGATGTGAAGGTTAGGTGAATTTGTCACGCTAAATAGCCCCTTAATTGGAAAAAAAATAATTGGGTACTCTAATTTATTTTTTAAATAAATAATAAATAAATCAGGAAGTCTACTGGGGGAGCTGATTAACAGACTGAAGATCAATTTGGTGAAGGTTAGTGTCAGATTCCCGTGAAAAGTTCCATTACACGTCTTTCCATTCAGTTTATTCAACCTTTTCCTTTCCATTCATCATGGTCACTTTTAATCTCATGGACGAAGGAACTCTGTAATTCCACAGATGCCAGCAAAATTCCAGTGAAACATCAATATAATCGTCTTCAAAACTTTCTGCCTATCCAAAGTGATGGATTCACTTTATTTTGCTCACTTTTACAAAAGGTATTTACTGGTCTTGAAGTTCAACAAACATTAACCTCCTTTCTTCCATTTTGAATTTAGACAGGCTGGGATACTTCCAGCATTTTCCATGTTATTTCAAGAATGCCCAAATGGCGGTTGTGGATCAGGGTCACCAGGTCAAGTTCAAACCTCACTCCAGACACAATCCAGGTTGACAATCCAGAGTAATGTTGAGGGGGAGCTGCATTGCTGGGGCTGCTGTATTTCAGCTGAGATATTAAACAGAGGCCAGCTGCCCTCTCAAGTGGGCATCAAAGTATGCAAGGAGGCTGCAAGTCCTCGTCATACTTATCCCTCAACTGAAATTAGTAATTAAGAGCGAGCAGATTATCTAGTTATTACCTGACTGCAGTTTGTGGGAGCTCACTGTGCTCAATTTGGTTGCCGTGCTTCCTCTGAAATTTTAAATTACTTTGTTAGCTGCAATGTGTTTCGGAACAGTGAAAGGTGCTATAGAAATGCAGGTCGATTCCAGGGTCTCTAACATCCAATTACTCATTAGCAATGCCGAGCTGATGCTTTGCTGGTGTGAACCTGCTGACAGTTGTCAATCTCCATTTTAGATTCAAGGATGACCAATATTGGGCTTTTCTAGCAAGCTGCAAACAGAATCCTGGAGTGGGCTTGCTAAATGATGGGAGAAATGGCAGCAAAAGTAAATCCCAATGGTGATGGCAGAAACATCTTTAATTCTATGTGGCCAAAAGGCCTAACACTTCAAACATTATTAGAAACTTTCAAGTGAAAACATCAGGACATCAGTGAACATTTTTTTTTTTTTTTAAAGTCTCTTCAAACATAGCTATCAAACAAATCATATATTAATTTTTCTTCCTCAAAACTCAATACAATTTTTCTGAAATTTAATTCCAACAATTTTCTTTGTAATAATAATAATTAAAAAGAGGGAAGAGAGAAAGAATTTGGAATGTTATCCCAATTCAGACGTAAACATTTAAGTGCTGGCATTCATTGCCTGCCAACATGGAAATTGGGTAAGGGTCATTTGAGAAATAAATCAGTTTGGAATACAAGTGCAATTTTTTTTGTAATTTATAATTTTTTTAAAATCACAAAATGGGTCGGCAATCGCTTGGGAAGCAGCTCCCGTTGTTAGTGGTGATGGAGGACGAGCATGAGAAAAGTGACTCGAGTGTTCTGATGACATCGTCGAATTGATTAGTGCAGAAACCAGCGCTGTTTTCCAGGAGCAGGTTTTCGGGTCGGTCACTGTCCTTTGGTATACAGTCAGCGTGATTGAACAGGTCTTAAAAATTTCTCTAATTTATGTACATAAGGCAAAGGGGAAGAGTGTTTGTTGTCCACCAGGAAGGTTATGTGGAATCATATCTCCAGTCAAAAATCCATCGAAATCCATCATATGCATTTTCCTGTTATTACAGAGGTTTGTTTTCTAAGCCTGAGTTCCCTTGGAATTCGGGAAGTGCTATAACCTATTGCGGATTTTTCAGAGTTCGACCATGGCGGAAGTCATACACGTGCCTGCAAATAAAGACCAGATCCGGGTCGGTGTTTTCCGGGACCTTGCGATGGGGAGGAGTGGAGTATTCTTCAGAGGGAGGGACCACTGGTCGGTGGTCAGGGGCCCCCTCCTCTCGCCACTTTGCCAAGGCACAGAACCTGCAGAAGAGGATGGGAGGAAACATGAATGAAAACAGAGGTAGAAGTGGGTTGTCAGATAGGGTTATATACACCAGAACCCACCCACATTGCCCGACTGTCAGGCTAATACTGTGCACTGCAATCAGAAAAACGGAAACCATTTCCATTCAATGTTGGAGTTGGAATACAAAGGAGGAAGAAGTTAAGTTTCAGCAGTCCAGGGCCTTGGTCACAACCCAACTTGAATACTGCATCCGTTTTGGACACCAAAACACAGGTAAGAGACTTTGGAGTAGGTGGGGGGGCAGACTAACCAAAATTGTACACGGACTTGCCTAGAGGGTTATATTATGAGGATAGATTGCATAAACTTGGTTTTAGAAGATTACGGGGTGATCTGATCAAAGTGCTTACGATAATAATTGGGTAGATGTGGAGAAACCTTCTCCTCTGAAGAAATCAAGAACAAGGAGACAATATTAATCAGGAAGCACTTTTTCTTCTAAGACTGAGATTGATAGTTTGTTCGGTAAGGATTGCCCAGTAATATGGAATTGTGATACAATTCAGCCATGATATAACTGAATGTTGGAGCAAGCAGAATGAGCAGAATAGCCTACTTCAGTTCTCAAGTAAACTTGTACCTGGAAACTGATTGAAAAGAAAAAGGGAACTGTCCTCCTGATCTCCTATCAGTCCTAGATCCCCTCTGCACATCTCTAGATTACTAACCAACTCCCTGCAATAGATTTCCTGCCGCCTTTCGTATTCAGTCTTTTCTCTTATTCCTCATGTATTTATTTAACATCCCCTTCAATAAATCTATGCCATTCATCTCAACTATTCTATGTGCTAGGGAATGTCTCTAACCACTGAGTTTTCTCCTGAATTTCCTTTTGGATTTATTAGTGGTGATTTTATATTTATGGCCTTTGGTTTTAGACTTCCCATCAAGAGAGAACATTTCGATGAAAGTGTCCCATTGCTATGCTCTTTCCCACCACGCCCTCCCTGCCAAAGCACTAGAAAACCTGGAGTCACTCACCGGCAGTATTCAGAGAAGGTCAGCACATAGCATTTCTCCTCAATGCAGGCCACACTGTTCTCATCCTGATGCCGAGAAGCAAAGATCTCATTCTGTGGGAGAAGACGAGAGACAGGCTTTAAAAAAAAAAAACCTGCACTATACTGGCCTATTCAGCCACTTGTGCTCCAGTCCATTCCAGCAGCACATCGCCATAATGCCAAGGTACCCTTCGGTATGCTCACCATGGTCACTTGGATCGAAACAAGCTGCTCATGTTCCATGGATTAAAATGCCACATTCTGCAGGGAGGTAGGAGGGGGAAAAAGACCAGTTGTTATTCTGTACTTAGAAAGACCCTGTAAAGTCAGGGTCTTCTTAGATACAGAACTCTTTATGGATGGCCATCAGATACAAGTAGCTATCCTGCTTTAAATCGTATCTGTGCCTGGCTTCATCCTGAATTGCTTGCGATGATTGATCGGAGAAATTCTCCCCAATAGGCAGCCTCCAGTTTCAATAATGTTATTCTTCAGATCACCAGACCGTAAAATCTATTGGTGAAACAAGGTTGTAATGTGCCCAAAGGAGCCACTTGACACTGTAAGCTGCAGGAAAGGGAACATCTTGCTCAGTTGGGTGGCACTCATTTCCCGTTTTGACCAAATCAGAAGTTCCAAGTTCCACTCCATGAGTGCTGTATTATTAGGTGCCATCCTCCAGGTTGGGCATTGACCTGCTCTGTCTCCATGCTTGGGTTTTTTCTCAGCGCCCATGGATATTAGCATCGAGATTAGACCAACATATCTATCATTGCATGCCATTTCTGGGATCCTGCTATATTTAAAAATGGTTGCTGTCTTAGCCCACAATGTTGCATAATTCATTAGATGTGAAGTACTTCAGGATGTGATAAAAGGCACTTGAGTGCAAAGTCTTCCTTTTCCATCACCTCACCAAAAGCTAAAGATACAACCTCTCGCCTTCTACGTCAAGGTTTCATTACACATCAAATATAGTCGCAATAGCTTGAAAGTAAGCAGCACCAATGAAGACTGAAAGCCAAGACAATGCTGAACAGAGTATATCTACAACACACACACACACACACACGAAACAGGTACTGGGGAGAGTCTAATATAGCAAGAGGCAGAGGGCAGGAAGAGATGGGAGCAAGGCAAGAGGCCAATACAGGGCAGCAGAGGCACAGAGCAAGAGGCAGAGACAGAGGATTTAGAAGTGAATGCCTACAGACTCTGTAGGGAAGGTTGCTGATTCTCACCTCACAGTGAATGCTTGGATTTCTGCCTCCCTGGATGTGCTCAGGCCTGTAGTACCAGTAAAGGCTCATCATGAGTTCCCCTACAGGAAGAAAGCAATACTTTAATGAGTGGGCGCTCAGGCGAAGGCCCCAATAACCACTCAAATTTGCACAATGCTCCTGGCAGCTTCAGCTGCCTCCAGAGAATCACTGGGCTTCTCTACGACCAGCTTGGCTGGGTGTACTGATGCACTGGTTTGCGTTGCATTAGTTGATCTAAAGAATGAGCGTTTAGATTCCACCACGGAAATTTGAATCCAGTAAAACTATCAGCAGAAGTGACCATGAAGCTATCCGACTGTCAGAGGCCAAAATGGTTCACGAATATGTCCTTTAGGTGAGGAGATCCAGAGCAAGGTGCACGACTCTTAACGGTCTTTCTAATTGGCCTGGCAAGCCATTCAGTTGCATTGAACCTCTACTCTGCAGCAATTCAAGGCAACAGCCCACCATCACCTTCTCAGGGCAACTAGAGACACACCATGAATTGTGGTCTTTCCAGTGAAGCCAACATACAGAGCATGAATAAAAAGAGCCAAAACGCAATCCATCTCAATTAGAAGCCACACTAATCAAGGCAAAAAGCATCCATACAATCACGGAAGCAGAATATTTATAATCTTGAAGATGCTTTGTGCATTATTCCATACAGCACACATCTGCCAGAGAAACCAGCAATAGTATGAGGTTTACACGGCAAGGCGACATTTGTTGGGGGTGGTCACCCAGGTGTTGATAGAGAGGGGCAGTGGTATCACACAGATGCTGACAGAGGTCTCACACCCACATCTCAGGACAGGAAGGAAGTGAAATTTCCTGGAGCAACTGCCGACTGCCATCTGCAGCTTTACAAAGATCAAGGAGTTGAATTGTCAAAAATCATAAAAACAAGGAAAATCTGTAATGCATTTAACTTTAAATCATTATCCATTCCGCCCCGTTGAACGTTATAGCCTGAATCACTGCCCATTCCCTCGCTTTGAACACTGGGAGGTTTGCCTCAATCATTATCCATTCCCTCCCATTTAATTTAGGTTAAATGAATCATGTCCCATTCCCAGTGCTTTAACTTGGGATAATAACTTGCACTGCTATTATCATTCATTTATAGTATATAAATTTCAGTATATAATTTTAATAACAAAGCTCAGTAGTCGACTTCCGGTGGCACCCATGGAGTGAGTGGTCGCACACAGGGCAGCTCCTGTTGAAAGTGCAGTTGAAGGTCAGAGGAGAAGCTCTCTCCTCCTCCTCCTCCTCCTCCTCCTCCTCCTCCTCCTCCCCCCCCCCCCCCCCCCACACACACACACACCCAGACCCGGCAGAAGAAGGTGAAAGACCTGGCCAAGGAGCTAGAAGAAACTTGTGGCGCAGCAGTTATTGGAAAGATGGCGGAGGAGGAAGGCCAGTACAGGTGGAACAGTTGATGGCTTTTTAAAATCAGGAAAGAGTTCCACCAACAAAAAAAGCCGATGCAGGAGGACTGATCGAAGGGGCTGTAGCACCCCTGAAGGGCTCGACGGAGAGAGTCGAGAAGTGTTTGGAGGCACAGGGGTCGCAGATCTGG